>NW_017672617.1:0-134153 GCF_001879085.1 Nicotiana attenuata
GGACGACGATCGGACGACCACCCAGCGCACCCACTGAGGCCACCAGAGGCCGTGGGACGCGGGTCGTGGGTCATGGTCATGGCAGAGGCAGAGTAGCAGGGCAGCACCTGTTGATCCACCAGCTGCCCCAGCTCCGGATCAGGCTCCAGCAGCACCAGTTCAGGCACTGGCTGCACCCATCGTGATTCCGGGTCTTCAGGAGACCTTGGCACAGATTTTGACAGTTTGCACTGGCCTAGCTCAGGTAGTTTCAGCCACCACAGCAGCAACTACTTCACAGGCCGGGGGAGGCAACCAGACCCCCGCTGCTCGCACACCTGAGCAGGTAGTGCAGGGACTACAGACGCTAGAAGCACCTCCAGCTCAGCTAGTTGCACCAGTGCAGGAGTTCAGGGTTCCAGTTATGCCGGAGGATGAGCAGCGTCGTTTGGAGAGGTTTGGTAGACTCCAGCCTCTGACATTCAGTGGAGCTGAGGGCGAGGATGCCCAGGGTTTTCTTGATAGGTGTCAGCGGATGCTCCGTACAATAGGGATTCTTGAGTCTAGTGGTATGGCATTTACCACCTTTCAGTTTACCGGGGCTGCATTTACTTGGTGGGAGGACTTTGACCTGTCGGTGCAACACCCCTTTCTTGGCAGCAGTTCTCCGCTCTCTTCTTGGAGAAGTATGTACCGCAGTCCCGCAGAGAGGAGCTACGTAGACAGTTTGAGTGGTTGACGCAGGGGGACATGACCGTGACTTAGTATGAGATGAGGTTTTCACAGTTGGCCCGTCATGCTATTTGGATGATTCCGTCGGACCGTGAGAGGATCAGGAGGTTTGTGGATGGCCTTAACTACCATCTCCATATTCTGATGACTAGAGAGAGGGTATTGGGCGCTACGTTTGAGGAGGTGGTGGATATCGCTCGTGAGATCGAGTTAGTTCGCCATCGAGAGCGAGAGGAGAGGGAGGCCAAAAGGCCTCGTGGATCGGGCAGTTTCAGTGGTGCTCCGTCTAGGGGCCACTTCCAGCATGGTAGAGGTCGTTCTTTCAGGCCTGCTCAGTCGGCCCGTCCAGAGTATCGTGGGGCATCTTCAGGTCGTGGTCATCATGGGTCTCAGCAGGGCCAGCCTTCACTCAGCGCCCTCCCAGCTCAGAGTTCATCTCATGCCCCATCAGCTCAGGGTTCTTCTGCGCCGAGTGCATCTGCTAGTCACTCCGGTGCGAGAGGTTCCCTTCAGTCCCCATCTCCAGCACTGGGTAGTTGTTATGAGTGCGGAGAGTTTGGGCATATGAGGAGGCAGTGTCCTCGACTTCGTGGTGGTCAGTTTCAGCAGAGGGATCAGCCCTCGACTTCTGCTCCAGTTACTTTACCACCCGCCCAGCCAGCTAGGGGCGAGGGTCAGGCAGCCAGAGGTCGCCCCAGAGGTGGAGGTCGATCGGGCGGTGGCCAGGCTCGTTTTTATGCTATTCCAGGCAGGACAAATGACATTGCTTCAGATGCTGTCATTACAGGTATTATTTCGGTCTGCCACAGAGATGCCTCTATATTATTTGATCCCGGTTCCACCTATTCATATGTGTCTTCATACTTTGCTCTTTATTTGAGTGCGCCCCGGGAGGTTCTTGCTTTACCTGTTCATGTGTCTACCCCGGTGGGCGACACTGTTCTTGTGGACCGTGTGTACCGGTCATGTGTTGTGACTATTGGGGGTCTGGAGACCCGAGTTGATCTCTTGCTATTGAGCATGGTGGATTTTGATGTCATTTTGGGCATGGACTGGTTATCTCCGTGTCATGCTATTCTAGACTGTCATGCTAAGACAGTCACTTTGGCTATGCCAGGTATACCGCGGTTCGAGTGGCGTGGTGTGACTGATTATATTCCTAGCAGGGTGATTTCATTCTTAAAGGCCCAGCGTATGGTTGGGAAGGGTTGTCTTTCATATTTGGCGTTCGTGAGGGAGGTTGGAGCCGAGACTCCTAGCATTGATTCCGTCCCAATGGTGAGGGAGTTTCCCGATGTATTTCCTGCAAACCTGTCGGGCATGCCCCCGGACAGGGATATTGATTTTGGTATTGACCTGGTGCCGGGCACTCAGCCCATTTCCATTCCGCCATATCGTATGGCACCAGCGGAGTTGAAAGAATTGAAGGAGCAGCTTCAGGAACTCCTAGATAAGGGGTTCATTCGGCCTAGCGTGTCACCGTGGGGTGCACCGGTTCTGTTTGTGAAGAAGAAGGATGGCACCATGAGAATGTGCATTGACTACGGGCAATTGAACAAGGTAACAGTGAAGAACAAGTATCCCCTGCCTCGCATTGATGATTTATTTGACCAGCTTCGGGGAGCGAGGGTGTTCTCCAAGATTGATCTCCGTTCGGGCTATCACCAGTTGAAGATCAGGGATTCAGATATTATTAAGACTAGATATGGGCACTACGAGTTTCTTGTTATGTCTTTTGGGCTGACTAATGCCCCGGCAACGTTCATGCATTTGATGAACAGTGTATTTCGGCCTTATCTAGATTCGTTCGTCATTATTTTTATTGATGATATTCTGGTGTACTCGCGTAGTCAGGAGGAGCACGCGCAACATTTACGAGTTGTATTGCAGAGATTGAGGGAGGAGAAGCTTTATGCAAAGTTCTCCAAGTGTAAGTTCTGGCTCAGTTCAGTGGCTTTCTTGGGACACGTGGTGTCCAACGAGGGTATTCAGGTCGACCCGAAGAAGATAGAGGCGGTTCAGAGTTGGCCCAGACCGACCTCAGCCACAGAGATTCGTAGTTTCCTTGGTTTGGCAGGTTATTATCGCCGGTTTGTTCAAGGATTTTCCTCTATTGCATCGCCCTTGACCAAGTTGACTCAGAAGGGTACTCCATTTGTATGGCCGGACGAGTGCGAGGACAGCTTTCAGAAGCTCAAGACAGCTTTGACCACAGCTCCGGTATTGGTTTTGCCATCCGCTTCAGGTTCTTATACTGTATATTGTGATGCTTCGAGAGTTTGGATTGGATGTGTATTGATGTAGGAGGGTAGAGTTATTGCTTATGCTTCTCGTCAGTTGAAGCCCCACGAGAAGAACTACCCTGTTCATGATTTGGAATTGGCTGCTATAGTTCACGCTCTGAAGATTTGGAGGCACTACTTGTACGGCATATCTTGTGAGGTATTCACTGATCATCGCAGTCTTCAACATTTGTTCAAGCAAAAGGATCTTAATTTGAGACAGCGGAGGTGGCTAGAGTTACTTAAGGATTATGATATTACCATTCTGTATCACCCGGGGAAGGCCAATGTGGTGGCCGATGCTTTAAGCCGAAAGGCAGTTAGTATGGGTAGTTTGGCGTACATTCCAGTTGGGGAGAGGCCCTTTGCAGTTGATGTCCAGGCCTTGGCCAATCGGTTGGTGAGACTAGATATTCCGGAGCCTAGTCGGGTGTTAGCTTGTGTGGTTTCTCGGTCTTCCTTATATGATCGCATTAGAGAGCACCAGTATGATGATCCGCATTTGCTTGTTCTCAAGGACAGGGTTCAGCATGATGATGCCAGGGATGTGACCATTGGTGATGATGGTATGTTGAGGATGCAGGGCCGGATTTGCGTGCCCAATGTGGATGGGCTTCGGGAGTTGATATTAGAGGAGGCCTATAGCTCGCGGTATTCCATTCATCCGGGTGCCGCAAAGATGTATCAGGATTTGAGGCAGCACTACTGGTGGAGGAGAATGAAGAAAGATATTGTGGGATTTGTGGCTCGGTGTCTCAATTGTCAACAGGTGAAATATGAGCATCAAAGACCTGGTGGATTGCTTCAGCAGATGGATATTCCCGAGTGGAAGTGGGAGAGGATTACTATGGACTTTGTTCTTGGACTTCCTCGGACTATGAGGAAATTTGATGCTATTTGGGTGATTGTTGATCGGCTGACCAAGTCCGCGCACTTCATTCCTGTGTGTACTACCTATTCTTCAGAGCGGCTGGCAGGGATTTATATCCGGGAGATTGTTCGGTTGCACGATGTTCCGATTTCTATCATCTCAGATAGAGGTACTCTGTTTACTTCGCAGGTTTGGAGAGCCGTGCAGAGAGAGTTGGGTACTCAGGTGGAGTTGAGCACAGCGTTTCATCCTCAGACGGACGGACAGTCCGAGCGTACCGTTCAGATATTGGAGGACATGTTGCGTGCTTGTGTTATTGATTTTGGGGGTTCTTGGGATGAGTTTTTGCCGCTTGCAGAGTTTGCCTACAATAACAGCTATCAGTCGAGCATTCAGATGGATCCGTATGAGGCGTTGTACGGGAGGCGGTGTAGATCTCCAGTTGGCTGGTTCGAGCCAGGTGAGGCTAGGTTATTGGGGACAGAGTTGGTTCAGGATGCATTAGAGAAGGTGAAGCTGATTCAGGAGAGGCTTCGTACAGCACAGTCGCGTCAGAAGAGTTATGCGGACCAGAAGGTTCGAGATGTGTCTTATATGGTTGGTGAGAAGGTCTTGCTGAAGGTTTCGCCCACGAAGGGTGTTATGAGATTCGGAAAGAAAGGGAAGTTGAGTCCGCGGTTCATTGGGCCCTTTGAGGTACTTCAGAGGATTGGGGAGGTGGCTTATGAGCTTGCCTTGCCACCCAGCTTATCGAGTGTGCATCCGGTTTTCCATGTTTCTATGCTCCGTACGTATATTGGAGATCTGTCTCATGTTCTGGATTTGAGCACGGTTCAGTTGGAGGGTGATTTGACTTATGATGTGGAGCCATCAGCTATTTTGGAGCGTCAGGTTCGGAAGTTGAGATCAAAAGATATAGCTTCAGTGAAAGTGCAGCGGAGAGGTCGACCCGTGGAGGAGGCTACCTGGGAGACCGAGCGGGAGATGCGGAGCAGATATCCTCACTTGTTTGAGGCTTCAGGTATGTTTCTTGACCTGCTCGAGGACGAGCGTTTGTTTAAGTTGGGGAGGATGTGACGACCCGACCCGTCGTCACGTGAGTTACCACCCCGTTTTCCCCATTTTCAGCTTCTTTATGCTTCATTATAAGAGTCTTGTGTGAACGAGTTGATTTGGATTGGTTTTAGAAGGAAATGAGACACTTAGTCTCTTTAAGGAAGGTTTGGTTTGGAAAAGTCAACCGGATGTTGACTTATGAGCTAGAGGGCTCGGATGTGATTTTCGGTGATTCGGTTAACTTCGGGGGATGATTTGTGACTTAGGAGCGTGATCGGAAGTGATTTCGGAGGTCCGGTGTAGAATTAGGCTTAAATTGGCGAAGTTAGTATTTTGGTGAATTCCGGTTGATAGGTGAGATTTTGATCCGAGGGTCGGAATGGAATTCCGAGAGTTGTTGCAGCTTCGTTAGGTGATTTGGGATGTGTGTGCAAAATTTCAGGTCATTCGGAGGTGTCTTGGTTGGGTTTTTGATCGAATGTGTGTTTCAGAAGTTTTAGAAGAACTTAGGCTTGAATCCAAGGTAATTTGACGGTTTTGGTGTTGTTTGAGGTGTTTTGATGATTGGAACAAGTTTGAATAATGTTTTAGGATGGGTTGGCACTTTTGGTTGAGGTCCCGGGGGCCTCGGGATGAATTTTGGACTTGTGTTATTGCAAAAGTTTGCTGGTTCTAGTATTTCCGCATCTGCGGAAAAGGTGCCGCAGATGCGGTTCCGCAGATGCGAAAAGGGGATCGCAGGTGCGGATATTGGATATTGGGGGATTTCCGCAGAAGCGGATGGGTGACCGCAGAAGCGGAGTCCGAGGTGCGGATTGTGACCGCAGAAGCGGAAACCGCAGATGCGGTAATTGAATCGCAGATGCGAAAAATGTCCGGGCAAAAGGGTTTTTAAGTTTTATTTTGTTCCGCGAGCTAAGGTATTTTTCCACCATTTTTGAACATCCTTGTGAGCTTTTGGACGAGAATTAAAGGGGATTTCGACTGGGATTGATTGGAGGTGAGTTTTATGACCATAATACATGATTTAATGGTAGAATCAACCTAGAAATTCATGAAAATTTAACAAAAAGGGGGAAGAACTAGGGCTTGAGTTTTGATATTTCAAATTGGGTTTTGATGGGTCATTTGAGCTTGGATTTGGGAGTTCTTGATATGTATAGACTCGTGGTGAGATAAGGAATCCGTTGATGTAAAATTTGCTGGAATTCGAGAAGTGGGCCCGGGGCTCGGGTTTAGCGAATTTCGTGAATTTCGATGTTTTTCGATTCTTTTCGATTGGGTTATGTTCCCTTAGCCTATTGTGATGTATTCGTTGTGGTTTTGACCAGATTCAACGCGCGAGGAGGCCGATTTGAGAGGCAAGGGCATAGCGAGCTAGGATTTTGGCCGCCTTGAGGTGAGTAATGATAGTAAATGATATTCTGAGGGTTTGAAACCCCGGATTTGCACAACGTAGTGCTATATTGTGGTGAAACACGCGCTTAATGACGAGCGCGGGGTTGTTTACTATTGGGGATTGTGACTTGGTCCGTCTCGACTTATGTTTTTATCGCGTATTTGACTGAGATGTGTTTATTATTAACATAACTTGGGCCCATTGCCATATTTTGGGCTTCATGCCGACTACTTGAATCCTTCGTTGACTTTTATCACTGTTTCCTCACTACTTTGATATACTACTTGAACTCAGTCCTGTTGAATATACTGTTTTACAAACTCAGCTGCTTTAATTGAACTGTGAGACTTAAATGATATTTCCACTGTTGTTTGGGCTGAGCACTACTATTTTTTTGATGCCCGAGGGGCTTATGATGTTTTCTGGACTGAGTGAGGCCGAGAACCATAGGTGAGGATATGATGAGTGATTTGAGAAGGCTTTCAGGCCTTATGAGTGACGTGAGAAGACTTTCAGGCCTTATGAGTGACGTGAGAAGACTTTCAGGCCTTATGAGTGATGTGAGAAGGCTTTCAGGCCTTATGTTGATATAGCGCTTGGGCCGTAAAGGGCCCTTCCGGAGTGCACACCCACAGTGAGCGCGGGTACCCATATGATCTAAGAGTGAGCCCGAGGGGCTGATATTATGCTGAGTGACTGAAACTGAGCCCGAGGGGCTGACACTGTTTTGAGCGATTGATACTGGGCCCGAGGGGCAGATTCCTACTCACTATTTACTTGTTGTTTTACCTGATTTACCTGTTTGAAAAGGAGATTTCATTTGGCTCTTTACTGTTTTACTGCTTTAAGTGATTTACTGCCTGATATAGAATTGCCTTGTGCACTTATGTGTTTTCATGCCTTCGGTTATTATTTATTATTATTACTCACTGGGTCGGAGTACTCACATTACTACCTGCACCATGTGTGCAGATTCAGGCATAGCAGAGTCCGCACCTGAGCGCTGATTCCTTCCAGACCAGGCAGCGATTTGGAGATTACGAGGTAGCTGTTGACGTCTGCAGCCCCTTGTCTCCCCTATCCTCTATCATTTATGCTTTTCTTCGGATTATTGTATCGGATTTCATACTCTGTAGACTTATAGCAAACTCTGTAGTAGCTCATGACTTGTGACACCCCGGTTTGGGCTGTGTCGGGATGGTTTCCCCTTGTTACTATCGCTGTTTCCGCGCTTATGGTTATCTTAAACATTTGTTAGAATTGTTAATGTTAATTAATTTCTTTAGAAGAGGTATTTGCATTGTTCTGGCTAGCCTTGTCTTCACGAGAGGCGCCATAACGACCGGGTTCGGGATTTGGGTCGTGACAGAAGGAAACCACCGGTGGCAAAATTTCCAAACGTTCCTGAGAGCGAGTTATGTGCACCAACTAAATCTTATTTGTGAAATGTGTGTGGTGGTAAAAATGGTCACTTTTATGGTTGTGTTTATATTTCTTATCTTCCCCCAACCCCTTATTATGATGGTTCTACCTTTTCTTGTGAAGTTAACAGGAACAAAGAACTTGGGGATGCAGACCTGAAGGAGATCAATGATATGTTAAAGTGCCTTCTGAAACAAAATAATGAAAAACAATTGCAGATAGAAAGGCAAGAGGCAACTATTCGCAAGTTGGAGGCTCAATTGAGTCAAGTGGTTGGAGCTTTTAATGCTCAACAAGCCAATATTGAGGATAGTAGCCAAAAAGAGAATGAATTTGAGGTGTTAATTGGGGAGGTCAGAGTAGAACATCAACAACCTAGCCAACTACAATTTGAGGATGTCAATGTTGAAGAAGTGAGACTAGAGCCAACCAAGGACTTTGAGGATCTAAATTTTGTTGACTCTAGTATCACTGATGTTGAGGATGTTGAAAGTCCTGAAGTTCATGTGTTTGAGCGCATTGGTCCACACTCCAAGCATTTTTCCACATTATGTTTGGATGATGATATGGAAATAGAGTCATTTGAACCAATTGAAGAGTCAAGGAATGAAGAACAAGGTGCATATATTCTGGAATTCTTCTTGCCAGAAAGTCAGGATTACATACCTCATACAAAGGCTAAGGAGTGCAAAATACTACATTATTTCCTTGGGCCAGTTAGATTCGTTCCACCGCCCCATGACCATAATCATAAGCTTGAAGCCAAATTGGGGGTTCAATTTATAAGCTCGAGGTGGAGGCAAAAAGTGATTCACGTCGTGCCGCGACGTTACATCAAGCACTTGTTGGGAGGCAACCCAGCTTTACATTTTTTTTATTTTTTTTAATTTAGTTTACTTTTTTTTTATTAATATATTATTTTTGTAGTGTCGATTTTTGATTTCTAGGAACATGGAAAGCAAAGCTATTGGAAGGATGCAACAACAAACCAAATGGTTGGAACTAAGTGTGAGGTACCCACACGAATGACCAAGCTTGGGAGAAGTCTGAGTACCCTATGAGTTGTTAGTGCTTCGGCCTTTGGCCTACCAGGGAGTCTCCTTTACCCTTTTATTAGTTATGGTGTGAATTGGGGACAATGCACAATTTTAAGTGTGGGGTGAGGAGATTGTCTTGGTGACTTTCTATGCTATTTTAGTTGTGTTAGTTTAATTGAATATTTTTTTTATTTTTTTTTAGAAAAACAAAAAAAAAAGTTTGGACTTTTCCCGACAATGCATCTATTAGACAATTTTCTTGAGGGATTTAAGTCTAAAAAAATAAAATATGAAGATTTTCTTTGTAGGTAGTGTAATAATTTCCCCTTGGTTTTTCTTTGTGTCGCGGTTCTTTTCCAAGGGTTTTATTTGAACCGGGTGTAGTTAGTTTTTTTTAGGAATAGGAGCCATTGTGTTGTGTTTTGAATTGAAGCAATATCTCTTGACTTTGTTATGCCTTGAGAATAGTGAGTACTTTGGTTGTGACGCTTAGGCTCAGTTTTTGACTCTTGTATAAGTACCTTAAATTGTATGATCATAACTTTGCTTAACTGCTTTGACTAGAGTGTCTTGATAAAAACCAATCCTGAGTGAGTTATGTGCCATGTGTGTGTAAGGATTTGTTATATTCTGTGCATTGCATTTGATGCCTAGAACTTGCCCTGTGTGTTTGCAAAGCGAAATAGTAGTTTTTTTCAGTCTTGGAAGTGATATAGGCGTTTCTTTGTTGAGCCAGATATGTATATTTTACCCACATAATTGTTATGTATCGTAGTTAACCCCTTTGAGCCTGTAATCTTGTTTCTTTGGCAACCACATTACAAGCCTTACCCATTTGTTTGAATTAATTATCTATTTTAACCTCTCATGAGCACTTGAATAATTACGAACTGTATAAAAGTTAAAGTTTGGGGTGGTTGGTTTGGCTTTTGAGTGGAACTAATAAAATAAGGAGAAAGGTCCACTGTTTTGAAAAAAAGTAAGAGCCACTTGAATTGGCAAAAAAAAAGAAAAAAAAAATGTTCAATTGTTGTGAAAAAAAATATTCCTTGATAAGTGGTGGCTTTTGATGTAAGTGTGTGATGATAGGCTATAATTACGTATTTTAGTCGCTTATTACACTCTAATTTACTGCACTTAAGTTGAGTTTGCGCTTTAATCGCTAGTGTTTTGCACTAATTATGTGTTTTATGCCTTGTAGGAGTGATTCCGAGCTATATAGATGTTATGGAATGAATTTAAGTGATTTGAAGCTTTGAAGTCTGAGTAAAAGCTCAAGGAATTAAGCAGGGATCGTGTTCGGGGGTCAAATTTGATAGTTGAGAACAAACGAAGACTCGATGAGGCATATTGCGCACTATCTAGTAAAATAGACATAACTTTTTTCTCAGAACTCCATTTGGGCTCCACAATATATAGTTGGAAAGCTAACTCAAAGGGATACAACTTTAAAGTTTTACGTTTTTCCAAATTCCAAGCGGAACAGCGTGAAACACCACGGTTACGGTAGGACCACGGCAGAACATTACCAAAGATTCAGAGGACCATTCTGGCCGCGGTCCTGGCGTAACCGCGGTGGGACCGCGGCAGGACGCGTAAATTTCAGGGACTAAAGTGCAAAACACCGGATTTTAAGCCCTAAACCCTATATTAAACGAGGGAGGCCGGCCAAGAGTGAAGGAGAATGATTTTTGGAAGTGAAAAACATCAGAAAGAAGGGCAAGAGGCAAGGAGGATCATTAGGCATCAATCTTTAATCTTCTTCTTTGTTCTTTTACCTTTGAATATGAATTCGTTTGTGATTTTTGTTATTTTCATGAGTAGCTAACTTTTCTAATATAAGGTTTTGGTGAATCCCGTTGGGGATGAATTGGTTGTTATAAGTAATATAGATTTGAATTAGTTTAATCTCTATTTGTTCAACTATGTTTTGATTGTGGTTAATTGAAAGGATCCTCAATTAGCTGTTCCTATTTATTATGTATCTGCTTGAGAGAGAGTGCATATTTAGGTAGTTGTTTGAACAACATCACTCCCGGAGTATAGACGAGAGTCATAACCGAGGGTTTAGAGGTTGGGTTAGAGATAACGATACCTCGGATGCGATCTAAGTGAACTGTAATGCGAATCTAGCTAGCGTAGCTTGAGACAGTGCGTCTAGTAAATTATCATAATTGCTTGAGAGAGATTTATGATAGCTGGAGAGTTCATGATTGATAGAGGTAACTAAGTCAACGCTATAAGAAACATACAACCAAGGAAATCAACAACGGGGGAAACCATTACCTTAGACCTTCATTCTAATTGTTTACAATTCAAGCATAGTTAGTTTTCAGCTATTTATTTATTTTCAATCTTGTCTTCTTGGTGATATTAAACAGATACAGTGAAACCTTAGTTCTCTATGGGATTCGACTCCGGACTTTTAGACCGGATTGTATTTGCAGCGACCGCTTATCCTTTTTAGGACTAGAGTTGGGCGTGATCAAATTTTGTGCCGGGGAACTAACGGTGTAATTGTAGCTGTATATATTGCTAGGTTACGAGATTGAACTTTTATTTTGTTTTCTTTCATTTTTTTTTTTTGTATTTTTTTTATAACTGTTGATTTGAGAAACATGACATCTTGGAATTATGGGAATTTAGGTGTAGATAATTCTACTATTGATCCTCATACATATTGTGTAGGAAACCACCCGTATCAAAATTTTCAAAACATTCCTAAGAGCGAGTTATGTGCACCAACTCAATCTTATTTGTGGAATGTGTGTGATGTGTGTGGTGGTAAAAATGGTCACCTTCATGGTTGTGCTTATATTTATTATTTTCCCCCAACCCCTTACTATGATGGTTCTACCTTTTCTGTGAAGTTTAACAGGAACAAGAACCTAGGAATGCAGACTTGAAGGAGATCAAGGATATGCTAAAGTGCCTTCTGGAACAAAACAATGAGAAACAATTGCACATAGAAAGGCAAGAGGCAACTATTCGCAAGTTGGAGGCTCAATTGAGTCAAGTGGTTGGAGCTTTTAATGCTCAACAAGCCAATATTGAGGATAGTAGCCAAGAAGAGCATGAATTTGAGGTGTTAAATGGGGAGGTTAGAGTAGAACATCAACAACCTAGCCAACCACAATTTGAGAATGTCAATGTTGAAGAAGTGAGACTAGAGCCAGCCAAGGACTTTGAGGATATAAATTTTGTTGACTCTAGTATCACTGATGTTGAGGATGTTGAGAGTCCTGAAGTTCATGTGTTTGAGAGCATTGGTCCACACTCCAAGTATTTTTCCACATTATGTTTGGATGATGATATGGAAATAGAGTCATCTGAATCAATCGAAAAGTCAAGGAATGAGGAACAAGGTGCATATATTTTGGAATTCTTCTTGCCAGAAAGTCAGGATTATATACCTCATACAAAGGCCAAGGAGTGCAAAATACTACATTATTTCCTTGGGCCAGTTAGATTCATTCCACCGCCCCATGACCATAATCATAAGCTTGAATCAAAACTTGGGGTTCAATTCATAAGCTCGAGGTGGAGGCAAAAAGTGATTCGCGTCGTGCCGCGACATTAAATCAAGCGCTTGTTGGGAGGCAACCTAGCTTTATTGATTTCTTTTATTTATTTTTTAATTGTATTATTTTTGTAGTGTCAATTTTTTTTTTTTTAGGAGCATGGGAAGCAAAGGTATTGGAAGGATGCAACAGCAAATCAAATGGTTGGAACCAAGTGTGAGGTACCCGCACGAAGGACCAAGCCTGGG
Source organism: Nicotiana attenuata (assembly GCF_001879085.1). Lineage (NCBI taxonomy): Eukaryota > Viridiplantae > Streptophyta > Magnoliopsida > Solanales > Solanaceae > Nicotiana > Nicotiana attenuata. The sequence goes on from NW_017672617.1 coordinate 12,548, forward strand.
AGAAGTCTGAGTACCCCATGAACTGCTAGTGCTTCGGCCTTTGGTCTACCAGGGAGTTTCTCTTACCCTCTTATGGTTATGCTGTGCATTGGGGATAATGCACAATTTTAAGTGTGGGGTGATGAGATTGTCTGGGTGACTTTTCATGCTACTTTAGTTGTATTAGTTTAATTAAATAGTATTTTTTTTTAAAGATTGGACTTTTCCCGACGATGGATCTATTAGACAATTTTCTTGAGGGATTTAAGTCTAAAGAAAAAAAAACAAAAAGATTTTCTTTGTAGGTAGTGTAATAATTTCCCCTTGGTTTTTCTTTGTGCCGCGGTTCTTTTCCAAGGGTTTTATTTGAACCGGGTGTAGTTAGTTTTTTTTTGGGGAGTAGGAGCCATTATGTTGTGCTTTGAATTGAAGCAATATCTCTTGACTTGGTTATGCCTTGAGAATAGTGAGTACTTTGGTTGTGACGCTTAGGCTCAGTTTTTGACTCTTGTATAAGTACCTTAAATTGTATGATTTTAAATTTGCTTAACTGCTTTGACTAGAGTGTCTTGATGAATCCAATCCTGAGTGAGCTATGTGCCATGTGTGTGTGAGGTTTGGTGTTATTCTGTGCATTGCATTTGATGCCTAGAACTTGCCCCGTGTGTTTGCAAAGCGAAATAGTAGTGTTGTTCAGTCTTGGAAGTGATATAGGCGTTTTCATGTTGAGCCAGATATGTATATTTTACCCATCTAATTGTTATGTATCGTAGTTAACCTCTTTGAGCCTATAATCCTTTTTCTTTGGCAACCACATTACAAGCCTTACCCATTTGTTTGAATTAACCATCTATTTGAATCTTTTCACCTCTCATGAGCACTTGAATTGTTATGAACTTTGTAAAAGTTGAAGTATGGGGTGGTTGGTTTGGCTTTTGAGTGGAACTAATTGAATAAGGAGAAAGGTGCACTGTTTTGAAAAAGGAAGAGCCACTTGAATTGAAAAAAAATATAGTTGGATTGTTGTGGAAAAAAAATCCTTGATAAGTGGTGGCTCTTGACTTAAGTGTGCTTAAAGAAGAATGGGGTAATTTACATTGATGTGAAGGTGGAATTTTGGTTTGACAGAAGTATGGGGTTTGAATGTTAAAGTATATGTATTAAAGTGCTTAGGGAGGTGTAGTCACTCTTATATCTAAATATATCCTACCCGTCCCGTAGCCTACATTACAACCAAATAAAGTCCTAATTGATCCTAGATTGAATGAGCTCGATTAGTGGAGTAGTACACTATGGGCAAGCTTATGGTGCATCTTTTGTGGCATATGAATGTTATTTCTGAGAGTGAGTGAATTCTTTCTATCTTGAGTTCCTAAGTGTTCTTAAATTTTATTATGTGGAACTGCTCTCTTGTGTTGTGTGAGGGCACTTGATTCATGAAGGAAAGGTAATGTCAGTGACCTCTATGTTAGAGTAATTAGGTGAGTTGTGAATAATGCGTGGCACTTGTGAGTCAAATCTTGAGGTGAAGATGTTACACTTTTGTGCTTAGTCTATTTTAAATACTCTTGGTGTGATGAGTTAGGAGAATTGTTTAAAAAAGTCGTGTCTATAAAAAAAGTGAAGTTTGATTGCTCGAGGACGAGCAATGGTTTAAGTGTGGGGTGTTGATGATAGGCTATAATTACGTATTTTAGTCGCTTATTACACTCTAATTTACTGCACTTTAGTTGAGTTTGCGCTTTAATCGCTAGTGTTTTGCATTAATTGTGTGTTTTATGCCTTGTAGGAGTGATTCCGAGCTATATAGATGTTATGGAATGAATTTAAGTGATTTGAAGCTTTGAAGTCTGAGTAAAAGCTCAAGGAATTAAGCCGGGATCGTGTTCGGGGGTCAAATTTGATAGTTGAGAACAAACGAAGACTCGATGAGACATATTGCGCACTGTCTAGTAAAATAGACATAACATTTTGCTCAGAACTCCATTTGGGGTCCACAATATATGGTTGGAAAGCTAACTCAAAGGGCTACAACTTTCAAGTTTTACGTTTTTCCTAAATTCAAAGCGGAACAGGGTGAAAGACCGCGGTTACGGTAGGACCGCGGCAGAACATTACCAAAGATTCAGAGGACCATTCTGGCCGTGGTCCTGGCGTAACCGCGGTGGGACCGCGGCAGGACGCGTAAATTTCAGGGACTAAAGTGCAAAACACTTTTAAGCCCTAAACCCTATATTAAACGAGGGAGGCCGGCCAAGAGTGAAGGAGAATGATTTTTGGAAGTGAAAAACATCAGAAAGAAGGGCAAGAGGCAAGGAGGATCATTGGGCATCAATCTTTAATCTTCTTTTTTGTTCTTTTACCTTTGAATATGAATTCGTTTGTGATTTTTGTTATTTTCATGAGTAGCTAACTTTTCTAATCTAAGGTTTTGGTGAAACTCGTTGGGGATGAATTGGTTGTTATAAGTAATATAGATTTGAATTAGTTTAATCTCTATTTGTTCAACTATGTTTTGATTGTGGTTAACTGAAAGGATCCTCAATTAGCCATTCCTATTTATTATGTATCTGCTTGAGAGAGAGTGCATATTTAGGTAGTTGTTTGAACAACATCACTCCCGGAGTATAGGCGAGAGTCATAACCGAGGGTTTAGAGGTTGGGTTAGAGATAACGATACCTCGGGTGCGATCTAAGTGAATTGTAATGCGAATCTAGCTAGCGTAGCTTGAGAGAGTGCGTCTAGTATATTATCATAATTGCTTGAGAGAGATTTATGATAGCTGGAGAGTTCATGATTGATAGAGGCAACTAAGTCAACGCTATAAGAAACATACAACCAAGGAAATCAACAACGGGGGAAACCATTACCTTAGACCTTTATTCTAATTGTTTACAATTCAAGCATAGTTAGTTTTCAGCTGTTTATTTATTTTCAATCTTGTCTTCTTGGTGATATTAAACAGATACAGCTAAGCCTTAGTTCTCTGTGGGATTCGACTCCGGACTTTTAGACCGGATTATATTTGCAGCGACCGCTTATCCTTTTTAGGAATAGAGTTGGGCGTGATCAAATTTTGGCGCCGTTATCGGGGAACTAACGGTGTAGTTGTAGCTGTATATATTGCTAGGGTTCAAGTTTGAACTTTTAGTTTGTTTTATTTTTTTTTTTGTATTTTTTTTGTATCTGTTGATTTGAGAAAAACATGGCATCTTGGAATTATGGGAATTTAGGTGTAGATAATTCTACTATTGATCTCCATACATATTGTGAAGGAAACCACCCGTGGCAAAATTTTCAAAACGTTCCTAAAAGCGAGTTATGTGCACCAACTCAATCTTATTTGTGCAATGTGTGTGATGTGTGTGGTGGTAAAAATGGTCACCTTCATGGTTGTGCTTATATTTCTTATTTTCCCCAACCCCTTACTATGATGGTTCTACCTTTTCTTGTGAAGTTAATAGGAACAAAGAACCTGGGAATGCGGACCTGAAGGAGATCAAGGATATGCTAAAGTGCCTTCTGGAACAAAACAATGAGAAACAATTGCACATAGAAAGGCAAGAGGCAACTATTCGCAAGTTGGAGGCTCAATTGATCAAGTGGTTGGAGCTGTTAATGCTCAACAAGCCAATATTGAGGATAGTAGCCAAGAAGAGCATGAATTTGAGGTGTTAATTGGGGAGGTCAGAGTAGAACATCAACAACCTAGCCAACCACAATTTGAGAATGTCAATGTTGAAGAAGTGAGACTAGAGCCAGCCAAGGACTTTGAGGATATAAATTTTGTTGATTCTAGTATCACTGACGTTGAGGATGTTGAGAGTCCTGAAGTTCATGTGTTTGAGCGCATTGGTCCACACTCCAAGCATTTTTTCCACATTATGTTTGGATGATGATATGGAAATGAGTCATCTGAANTCTGGGAGTGGCTTCATCTCCAGCTTGGGTGGTTCCTCTATTGATGGCTTGGCTGGAGGAGTGACCCTTTTCTCCAGCTCAAGGGACTCGAACTGAGGTTCCCTTGACCAAAACCCTCGGCCTTTCAATGCCATCACCCATTTAGCTAATCCCTCACCATCCATTTCTTCTAAATTTGTCAGGCATGCCTCCAATGGATCTCTCACAGTTAGGGTCCTATCATCTTCTTGCAGAATTACATCCATTGCCTCCACTAGAGAGCAATTCGCATATTCGCTGGGTCTCCTCATTGATTGTTGAACATTGAATATGACTTCTTCATCGTTCAATCTCATTTTAAGTTCCCCAGTCTCACAGTCTATCAGTGTTCTCCCAGTGGCCAAAAATGTCGTCCCAAACTAAAGGGTAAGTCTCCTCCATCCACCTCGACAACTCCACGAATACACAAACGTACTGCAGGGAACGACGAACGTTACCCCTACCTTCGCACCACGCACACTCATCAAGAATACCAGTTGGTCTTTTCACAGTGCGATCAGCCAGCTGGAGCAGCATAGAAGTCGGCCTGGCTCTGCCGATGCCCAATTTGGTGTACACTGCCAGCGGCATCAGATTTATGCTGGCTCCCAAATCACACAACGCCTTTGCAAAGGCATAACTCCCAATGGTGCATGGAATAGTGAAGCTACCTGGATCGGACATCTTTTGAGCCATCGGTTTTGCCACCACTGCGCTGCAGGTCTGTGTCAGAGTTACTGTGGATAGATCCTGAAAATCAAACTTCCTTGACATTAAATCTTTCATCATCTTGGCATAACCGGGCATCTCCCTCAAGGCATCCATCAATGGAATATTCAACTGGATTTGACGCAGCATCTCCATGAACTTTTTGTATTGGTCTGCCTTCTTTTGCTTGACCAGTCTCTGAGGGAAGGGTGCAGGTATCACCCTTTATGCATTGCTGGCTGGCTTCTCTCCGAGCAACTTGCTCGGTCTCCTTTTCTTTGCCTTTTTCCTCCTGACTCTGCTCAACCACTACTTCAGTGAGTTCTGTTGGTTCTTCTATCTCTAATTGAACTGGAGTAGCTGGTGTAGTATTCTTGCTGGCTTGTGCAATTTCCTGCTCTCTATCTAAATCTCTACCATTCCTGAGACTGACTGCCATCAGCTGATTCGGGTTTTGCTCCTTGGGATTTATGTTCGTATCTGCAGGTAAAGTTCCCGGAGGACGGTTGTTCAAGGCCATGGACAGCTGACCCAGCTGCGTTTCAATATTCTTTATGGCTGAATCATGTACTGCCAATTTTTCCTGCACTTTATTATTTGTCCCAATGAGTTGTTGAAGCATACCCCTGATCTCCACCATGTTGTTATCTTGCTGCTGAGGGGGTGGTTGATAAACCAATTGCTGCTGATTCTGCTGTGGATAACCCTGTGGTTTCTGATAAGGCACTGGCACTAATTGGTTTTGAGGGTGAATACCCCCAGGCTGCTGCATATTAGGCCTGTACTGCTGATTTTGCTACGGTCTCCACTGCTGTGCTCCTTGTCTCTGACCCCCATAGTTGTTGACATAATTCATATCTTCCCGGACCCCTTGATTTTCACCTTCTCCGCTCCATGAACACACATAGGACTGATTAATACACGGTGTACATAGTCCTCTATTTGTTGTATCAACGATGTGCACCTGTTTTGTACCCATCTCATCAATATTCTTTGTCAGTAGGCTCATCTGGGTCAGGAGTGTGGCCATGTTCTCTTCCTGCGAATTATTGGGATCAAGTGGAACTGAATGCACTATGGGTGCCAGTGTTGCACTTCTAGTCATCCACCCCGCATTTTGTGACATCTTATCGAGGAGAATTTTGCACTCGGTGAATGTTTTGCTTAAGAAAGCACCTCCAGCTGAAGCATCCACATTCGCTTTCAAGTTGTCAGTTAGACCCATGTAGAATCTGGCCGAGCATCTGGTCTGGAATGCTATGATGAGGACACTTCACAAGCATCCCTTTAAATCTCTCCCAAGTTTCTTGCAAGGACTCCGTGGACTGCTGCCTGATGATAGGCTATAATTACGTATTTTAGTTGCTTATTACACTCTAATTTTCTGCACTTTAATTGAGTTTGCGCTTTAATCGCTAGTGTTTTGCGCTAACGGTGTGTTTTATGCCTTGTAGGAGTGATTTCGAGATATATAGATGTTATGGAATGAATTCACGTGATTTGGAGCTTTGAAGTCTGAGTAAAAGCCCAAGGAATTAAGCCGGGATCGTATTCGGGGATCAACGGATGATAAAACAACAAAACGAAGACTCGAGGAGGCATATTGCGCACTGTATAGTAAAATAGATATAACCTTTTGCTCAGAACTCCATTTGGGATCTACAGTATATGGTTGGAAAGCTAACTCAAAGGGCTACAACTTTCATGTTTTACGTTTTTCCAAATTCCAAACGAAACAGGGTGAAAAACCGCGGTTACGGTAGGACCACGGCAGAACATTACCAAAGATTCAGAGGACCATTCTGGCCGTGGTCCTGGCGTAACCGCGGTGGGACCGCGGCAGGACGCGTAAATTTCAGGGACTAAAGTGCAAAACACGGGATTTTAAGCCCTAAACCCTATATTAAATGAGGGAGGCCGGCCAAGAGCGAAGGAGAATGATTTTTGGAAGTGAAAAACATCAGAAGGAAGGGCAAGAGGCAAGGAGGATCATTGGGCATCAATCTTTAATCTTCTTCTTTGTTCTTTTACCTTTGAATATGAATTCTTTTGTGATTTTTGTTATTTTCATGAGTAGCTAACTTTTCTAATCTAAGGTTTTGGTGAAACCCGTTGGGGATGAATTGGTTGTTATAAGTAATATAGATTTGAATTAGTTTAATCTCTATTTGTTCAACTATGTTTTGATTGTGGTTAATTGAAAGGATCCTCAATTAGCCGTTCCTATTTATTATGTATCTGCTTGAGAAAGAGTGCATAGTTAGGTAGTTGTTTGAACAACATCACTCCCGGAGTATAGGCGAGAGTCATAACCGAGGGTTTAGAGGTTGGATTAGAGATAACGATACCTCGGGTGCGATCTAAGTGAACTGTAATGCGAATCTAGCTAGCGTAGCTTGAGAGAGTACGTCTAGTAAATTATCATAATTGCTTGAGAGAGATTTATGATAGCTGGAGAGTTCATGATTGATAGAGGCAACTAAGTCAACGCTATAAGAAACATACAATCAAGGAAATCAACAACGGGGGAAACCATTACCTTAGACCTTTATTCTAATTGTTTACAATTCAAGCATAGTTAGTTTTTAGCTGTTTATTTATTTTCAATCTTGTCTTCTTGGTGATATTAAACAGATACAGCTAAGCCTTAGTTCTCTGTGGGATTCGACTCCGGACTTTTAGACCGGACTATATTTGCAGCGACCGCTTATCCTTTTTAGGACTAGAGTTGGGCGTGATCAATTGGTATCTACTAATTTCTACTTCTCTTTTACTTAAAATTTGAGCTCTTTTTTCTATAACTTTAGATGTATTTATTAGAAATCAACGTTTATGTTTGTGCAAAATTAGTTGGTTGCTGGAAGGCCGGAGGAGGGTGGGCAAGATGGCAGATGTTGCTAGATTACCCCCTCCCAACACAACAAACTGCTTTTGTCGGCAAGGTACTTATGGTTCTGACGCACAATTTGCTTAACTATTGTACCATCTTTCTTACAAGGATATGCCTTTTTCACCAGTAATATTCTTTTTTTCATCACAATATATCTAGCATATTAAAAAAATTATGACAATCAACTGACACATTTAAGAATTGATGATCTGCTGCACAATAATGTTGTGCCACTACACAAGGGATTAAGGAGCAATATAATAGATGTAGAAGCACTAAATATTTTTTTAAAAAAAAAAAGTGCATAAAAATAATTGAACATACCATTCTCTCCAAAAGTTTGATCAAAATAATTATTTCCCAAAGAAAGAATCGAATAGCATGGTTTTAAGTCAACTAAAGACCCACAATCTTGAAGTAAGATGAAAAATGATCAGAAGTGAAAAATATGTGCACCTAAATACAGTAACTTAGCCATAACTTATTAGCTTACCTTGCTAGGTGATGTCCTTGGCCTATCTTAGTAAGGGCCCAAGTTCCATTGTTCCTAGCTTTAAGGAAGTCAGAAGATTTTTACAATTGGCATTTGCTGATCCGAAGCGAAACAAAATTCTCGTTGGAAGTCTGATTGGTCTCGGTAACTTTATAAATCATAACTGAGGGACACGAAGACGGTTGAAGATTCGAAGTAAACGTTAAAACAGAACTTTGGACATGGAAGAATCAGGTTTATAACAAACCAAAAGAAAATACACATTCGTTCATATGAATGAATAACGGATGGTTTCCATACGACGTATCCCTTCGCATGAAAGCTGGTTTGGCCGTTTGGGACGGTTGCTAGCTAGCGTTTTTTTTTTTTGAGCTAAAAAAAAAGGTATTTAGGTTTTAAAGGGGCAATAAGGTAATTTAACTTTTAACTTTAAGGGTTCCCACTTTTATATAATAATAATAACTAGTCTCTATACCCGTGCGTTGCACGAATATCTTGTGTCAAATATTACAAATACGTACCATAAGTAATTGTTAAAGTTAGATAATGAGTTGTTTAAAATAGAAGTTATATATATGTAATGCAAACCAAATCATAATAATGTTGTGATAATCAAAAAATAAATTGGAACTAAATAGTTTAAAATTACAAAATGATACGAATAAATTTATAAATCTGTTAAAGAATACAATAATATTTAATATTAGTTTTTATTCAAGTTGTTTATCGTAATGACAAGTATAGTAAGTTTATCCAAATTCATAATTATTTTCAACTTTATCAGTTGTAGTTGTTTTAAAAGTTCTAGGTATTGGTAGAGTAGTAATTTGCTGTCGGCATATGTGGAGTTTTAATCTAGAAAGAATTCCATTCTTGGGTAATATATTTGGAATACTACATTATATCCACCTTTAACTCAAAATATTAAGGGTATAAAAGTCTATCAAAGTTTCGAGGATATTTTAGTCATCTAACATTTAGCATAAATTATTTGTTTTTTTTATAATAATAATATAGATATAAATATAGATAGATAGATAGATATAGATATAGATTAAGCTAACTTTTGATTGAGGTTTTACACTTCCTAGTTTTGTAGGCTTATTCCTCGTGCATGAAATTTTATTAGCGACATTTTGAATCAATTGTACTACAAGCGAAGTTAGATCAAGTAAAATTCAACAAATTGTAATTTTTCCATAAAATAAACGACAAGGAATTCACTAATATCTGAGGGCAGTTAAAGTGAAACCAAAACTACCTTCACCGTTGATGACACGTAACAAAGTTAAATTCTACAAATTGTAATTTTTTTTAGAGCAACAGACTTTTATTTTAGTGAATCTTAGCGCATCAACTGGATAATATCATATGGAAAATATATTTTCCACTTAATAATAAAAGTGAATCCTTAACTAATTAACTCTGATTTGGATAAGCATGCACGTTTGAAAGATTAATCCTGTTGGGTATTTTCTATTTTTCTGACTCTCCCTATATTTTCTTTAACAGAAAGCTTTAAACACTAAATATTTTCATGAAAATTAAAAGGTGAAGAAGAATGCAGTACAAGCATCTGAATAACAAGCAGAAGGTGGCGGAAGATTAGAGGAACACCACATTTCACTATCTTTTCAAAGATTAAACCAGGTTTTGATGAGTGTGATCTCTTCTCTATAAATTCCGTTTGATTTAATGTATTAATCAGTGAATTTTGAAATATATTGTTAAATAGGTCTTAATTATAGTTAACATTAATAACTCATTAACAACAACAACAAACCCAGTTGAATCACGCAGGTGGAGTCCGGAGAGATTAGGGTATAAGAGAGACTGTTGCCGTTAGACCCTCGGCTAAAGAGAAGAATTGATAACCCATTAAGCACATGATTAATTTTTATATTACATACTACTTTTGAAGTGGAGAAATGATTGTTTATCAATAATACATCCATATGATCACTCGGTAAGTTTCTGAATGTAACTATATCTTTCAACAGAGATTAGAGTTAAATTAAGTTTGATATAAAATTCAAGGGAAATATATTGGTACTTAAAATATTATGACTAGCACTTTATATTCATAATTTGCAGGACAAAATGGTTAATAACATTAATGAAAATGTTGATCAAAGGCATAGTACACTGAAGAAGAGGGGCTGTGGATGCAGCAAAGATGATTTTTTGCCAGAGGAATCGTTCACGAGCTGGGAAAGTTATGCACAAGCATTACGTGAAACAAAAATACGGCTTAAAGACCGCATATTGTCTCGATCTTCGGACCAATTAGAGCTCCATGAAGTGCGTGATTGTAGCCAGCATCAGATGAAGAAATCATTGAATTGGTTTGATTTGATTTGGTTTGGTATTGGTGCAGTAATGGGTGCTGGAGTTTTTGTACTTACTGGTGAAGCTACTAAAAACATTGCTGGCCCTGCTGTTTTACTGTCCTATGTTATATCAGGCATCTCTGCTCTGCTTTCAGTGTTGTGCTATACTGAATTCTCAGTTGAACTCCCTGTTGCTGGTGGTTCATTTGCATATCTGAGAGTGGAACTTGGCGATTTCATCGCTTTCATTGCTGCAGGGAACATTCTGTTTGAGTACATTGTGAGTGGTGCTAGTGTTGCGCGATCTTGGACTTCCTATTTCGCGACTTTATGCAATCACAAGCCTGATGATTTCCGTATCAATGTCTCGAGTCTTGCTGAGGGTTACAACCACTTAGATCCCATAGCAATTGTTGTCTCAATGGTCATTTGTGCAGGTGCATCCTTGAGCATGAAAGGGTCCTCGCGTTTTAATTCATTTGTGACCATAGTACATATTATTGTCATGGGTTTTATACTTGTTGCTGGCCTATCTAAGGCGAATGTGGCTAATTATTCAAGCTTTGCACCTTATGGTGCTCGTGGCGTCCTGAAAGCAGCAGCTATGCTCTTCTTTGCTTATGTTGGATTTGATGGCGTCGCAACTCTTGGGGAAGAGATTAAGAATCCAGGTAGGCAAGGGCGTAGCTACTTTTTGTGAAGGGGGTTCAATTGAATACTTGTCGCTCAAAATTACTATGTGTAATCCCCTTAACATTAGTTCATATTCTAAGTGTGATACTTCTATAGGTTTTTGAATCTCCTTACTGAAATTTCTGGCTACGCTACTGCAGGTAGGGATATCCCTCTGGGTCTAATAGGTTCGATGGTGGTTATTATCACAATATATTGCCTCCTAGCCGCGACGCTGTGCCTAATGCAACCTTTTAATCAAGTAGATGTTGATGCCCCATTTACCATTGCCTTCCAAGCAGTAGGGATGAATTGGGCAAAGTACATAGTTGCATTTGGGGCTTTGAAAGGGATGACAACAGTTTTGCTGGCCAACATAATTAGTCAAGCTAGGTATTTTACACACATTGCAAGAACCCATATGGCCCCTCCATTTCTTGCTGCAATTAGTGAAAAGACCGGGACACCTGTTACTGCTACAATTATAATGACCGCCGCGAATTGCATTATGGCCTTCTTCACAAGTCTTGACATATTGGCAAACCTTGTTTCAATCGCCACATTGTTTGTGTTCTCACTAGTTCCCCTAGCACTTCTAGTGAGACGTTACTACATGTCAGGGGAAACATCAGATGCTGATAGGAAAAAACTCATTCTTTTCTTGGTTGTGATCATGCTGTCCTCAATTGGATCAGGTGTTTGTTGGGCAGTCAGCGAAAATGCTTGGTTCGGGTGCATAATTACTGTTGGAGTTTGGTTTTTCGCCACATTGGGGCTAAATTTAATGCTAAAGGAAGCGCGAAAGCCTAAGGTATGGGGATTACCATTGATGCCATGGATTCCATCTGCTAGTATAGCTATTAATGTGTTCATCATGAGCTCCATTGATGGTGCATCATTTGTGAGATTTTCAGTTTGGACCGCGATCTTGCTTGTTTACTACTTGCTTGTAGGATTGCATGCTACCTATGATGCAGCCAAGGAGATTGGTAGTAATGCTTCTCATATAACTGATGTTGAAGCCAATGCAGCAAGGACCAGTGAAACTGGAGTAGCTAATAACTAGGCCTTTAAATGAGGTTCAATGGTTTATATCTAGACATACCCTTTGGATATATTAGTGTTTTTTTTTCCAGCAGACATCTTGATCTCATTAGTTTCCTCTTCTTTTCTTCTTCATTAGATCTATTTCAAGAGATGTGATTTTATCTTCATGAAATAATAAATCTACATCAGTGTTTAATTGATGAAATACTATTGTGGGCAGTCTATATACAGTAATGTGTGGTAGGAATTATTCTTGGATTGCTTTTATATGTTTGGAACCAAATTAAGTACATAGTTGGATTCTTTGGACCAGAGTTTCCTTGTCCAAGATTATAGAGTATTGTCAATTTTTGCTGTCTGTTATTTTGTACTTGTGCTAGTCTCTCTCCCACATGGTTGAGTAGATAGATGCAGAAGCCCGGAAATTCAATAAGGCTGCTCAGAATTTGAACAGCCTTTGCCAGTGGACGATGCAAGGGTATACAAAGTCTATTTTTTAAATTAAGAACAAGTAATATTTTACCTTATACGTAGTATAATTTTTCGGCGAAGGGTGTTCAGTTGACCACCCTTGGCCATACATAGTTTCGCCCCTGGGATAATGACCTTTTTCTTAACGCCCATCACTTCTGCTCAATATATCTTTACATCAGAGTTACAAGAAATACATGTTAAAATATAATCTTAATAGTATCCTAGTATTAAGAGGGGTTGCTCTGATGGTAAGCAACCTCCACTTCCAACCAAGAGGTTGTGAGTTCGAGTCTCCCCAAGAGCAAGGTGGGAAGTTCTTGGAGGGAAGGATGCCGGGGGTCTATTTGGAAACAGCCTCTCTACCCCAGGGTAGGGGTAAGGAGACATATTTAACTCCATAATTCTGATTTAATTACTCCAAAAAATTAGGTGGAAAGGGAGAAAATCTTAATTCTTTATGCTATTGTGACGACCCAGCCGGTCGCCTTGTTTATTGTAGCCCTGTTCCCCTATTTATTGTTCATTCTATGTTCATTTGTGCTAATGTGACTTGCCGGGGTGGTTGGTTTGGTTCCGGGGATGTTTCAGAGTGAATTGGGACACTTAGTCCCAAGGTTGGAAGCTTAAGTTGAAAGAGTTCACCGGAGTTGAACTTTTGTGTAGACGACTCTGGAATGGAGTTTTGATAGTTCCGATAGCTTCGTATGGCGATTTTGGACTTAGAAGTATGTCCGGATATTGATTTGGAAGTCCAATAGTCATTTTGGCTTGAATTGGCGAAAGTTGGAAAGTTGAAGGTTTGGAAGGTTGTGAAGTTTAACCGAGAGTTGACTTTATTGATACCAGGCTCGGATTTTAGTTCCGGAAGTCGGAGTAGGTCCGGTGTGTCATTTATGACTCGTGTACAAAATTTGAGGTCAATCGAAGTTGGTTTGATAAGTTTTTACATTGATTTTAGAAGTTGGAAGTTCAATAGTTCATTAGGCTTGAACTGGGGTGCGATTCGTGATTTCAATGTTGTTTGATGTGATTTGAGGCTTCGACTAAGTTCGTCTCGTGTTTTTAGGACCTATTGGTATATTCGGACGGGGTCCTAGGAGCCTCGGGGGTAATTCGAACAAAGTTCGGCTTCATTTTGGCCTTATAGAACTGCTGATCTGGTTTCTGGTACAGTCTTCATCGCGTTGGCGACATGGAGATTGCATTCGCATAGAGTTGTTCAGGGGCAGGAGGTTTTGTTCTTCTTTGCGAAGAAGGCCATGCGTTCGCGAAAGTCTAGTGGGTCTGTGCATCGTGATCGCGAGAGAGTATTCGCGTCCGCGTAGAAGGATGAGGCCGGTCGCGTTCGCGTAGGCATTAAACGCCTGGGCAGAAAGTTCTAAAATCCCAAATCGTGGGTTAAAATATTATTTCACATCTTGAGTTGTAGAGCTTGATTTTGGGCAATTTTGGAGGAGATTTTTACGTCTTGGAGCGGGGTAAGTATTTTTTACTCGAGTTTGTTGTTATATCATGATTCCATCGTTGTTTTAACATTAATTAGTGGATTAAGTGAACAAATGGGGGATTTTGTGAAAACTTTGCAAAAAAATAAAAAATGGAGGTGTGAAAGTTGATTTGAGGTCGGAATTGGATGATTTTATTATGGTTGGACTCGTTATTGAATGGGTGTTCAGAATTTATAATTTTATCGGGTTCCGAGGCGTGGACCCGGGATTGACTTTTTGGGTAGACTTTTTAATTTTAGTTAAAGATCTTAGCTTTATCATTTAGAATCAATTCCTATAGCTTTTATTGATAGTATTACGTTATTTTGGCTAGATTCGAGCCTTCCATAGGTTGATACGCGTGGGAAGGGCTTGTTAAGGGAGTAATTTGGCTTGCTTGAGGTAAATATCTTATCTAAACTTGGTTAAGGCACTAGTTGTCGAATTACTTGTGATAGCTACGTGCTATGGGTGTGCACATGCGTGGGGTTTTGAGCCCATGTGCTAACACCGGCGATAGTTATCCATGCTCGGGTTGTGCTTAGGCTATGATAAGCCTAAAATTGATTGTTAAGCTTTAAGTTACGATGCCTCGCATATTTGTAATATTGTTGTGAACTATTTAAGCCATGTTTGAGGCTACACGGAGGTTAAATCCCTGAATGAACTTGATAAATATTATTCTCCGATGAAATTGTCGATTTGAGTTATGATAGTACACCTTGCACATGCGTACACTTTAGCATGTCATCTATACTAGTCCAGGAGCATGAGATTTGTTGTTCATTCATCACATACATATATTCTTGTATATTTGCTCATGTGTGCTATGATTGGACTGGGTACCTGCGATCACGCTGGGCAAATTATGTTGTTATGCCCGTGACCACGCCAGGTAGATTGTACTGTTATGCCTGTGATCATGCCGGGCGGTTTACGATATTGAGCCTGTGACCACGCTGGCCTGGTAGCACGTTGAATTGGCCGTGCTTGCTGTAGATATGGATCTATCTCCCTAGGGTCGCCCTCTCATGTTTCTCTCTTGATGGTATGCACGCGGTTATTGAGAAAAACTGATCAGTGGTTTAGTACATGATGATAGGCTAAAAATACGAGTTTTTGGCTACTTTGCACCTATTATTTGCTACACTTTAACTGTGTTTGAGCTAAAATATCGATGATTTATGCTCATTACGTGTTTTCTGTTGTGTAGGTTGAGAATCCAAGCTAAGATGCATTTTTGGAGCTTAATTAGATAGATAAAAATTTGAAGTTTGAGTAGAAGTTCGATAGTTAAGTCGGGATTGAATTCGAGGGTCGAAGATCGAGTATATATATGAAAAAGTATGAAAAAATGTTCAAAGCCAAGATTTGCACTAACACGACCGTGTTCAAGGGTGTGTGGTATTTCAGTGACTTGGCAAATTGCATCAGGAAGCAAAAGGGTCAGTCTTCTGAATTTGTCCACTTACACGTGATGTTGGACTTTGTGTACACCAAGGTTGCTGCCTATTTAATTGTTAGGCACAATTATGCACTTCTCTGAAAAGTGCCACTAATGCGGCGTGCCGTGCGTCGCGCTGGGCGACGTACTAGTGCAATATTTTGCGAGTCATCCAGTTCAGTTCAGAGTATTTTAGTCCAAGTCTGTCCATACTCGGTACAAATACATTGTAAACAAAATTTTTGATAGGTATTCGAGAGCTACTACGGCTTGAAGATACAAGATTTCATCAATTCTCTTGCAAACAATCGGTATTGTAAAGTTGTCTTTGATGTTTTCTATGTTCTTAAACTTATTTGTGATGACTTTCGCCATACGTATAGAGTAGTTTTTCCCAAGGGTTTTGATGGATATGATATTTTGATTGATATTTGTGGATTTAACTCTAGTTTAATTGTGTGACTACGTTTATGGAGCTTTGAATTGTTCGCAACTTTATTCACCAGTTTATTTAATCGAAAGAGGAATATTTTGGTGAGTTTGGTTTAATTTAGTGATTCTTCTAAGTAATCGAGAGAGATTTTTGAATTATTGATTGAACCTAGTTAGGAGAATATTCGAGAGACGTTTTCCTAAAGACTAGTCCATTAACGTAATCTTGCATATCTTCACAGTGCTTCATATTAGTTTATTTTGTAGAGTTCAGATTTAATCGAGAGAGAAATCTTAACCTTACGTTTATGCTGATCATCGAGTGAATTCGTGAGAATCATGAGAACATTAGAGTGAATTTTAACAGAGTTAGATTGAATTTGACAATCAATAGTGTTCAAAATAATTTTCTGTACTAATTCAGGACTTAATTTTTTTGTTTGCTTGTTTTATTTTATGTTTTAGTTAACTTGTCTTCAAGATTTCTTTTGTAGTACCTGACAAGTGCTAGGGATAAAGCTTGAGGAATTAATCTTTATACTGAACTCTAATTGTTGTTGAAGATGAAGTACAACCAGCCTAAGAAAACAGTTGCAGAGTTAGCAGCCGAGCATTATAACAAGGCTGCTATATGTTGTTCTAGTTCTCTATTGTTATATTTTGGCTCTCCTAGCCGGCATGTCAGGCGCTATCATAACGTACTTGTCACGATCCAAGTTCTCCCTCCATGAACTGTCATAACGGCACCTAGTCTCTACGACTAGGTAAGCCTAACACATTGCGGAAAAGGGAAATGAAGATACAAACTAGCCAACCAACAGGTAAATATAATTAAAAGGTTTAAAATGCCGCTCGGCATATACAATAATAACACTCTCGATGGAATATAACACTCCCAAAAATCCGGAATCTCATGAATCACAAACTAAAGAAAATACACAGTGTTCTAACTCTAAAAGTCTAAACGAAGGAAAATACAAGAAGTCCATAACTGAAGGGAGAATAGAGAGGGACTTCTAGGTCTGCGGATGCGGAAGATATACCTCGAAGTCTCTGGATCGCCTCGCCTCACGGATAGTATGGCTGAGCAGAAGAACCTGGATCTGCACACGAAAACATGTGCATGAAGGGCATGAGTACACCACGGCGGTATCCAGTAAGTGCCAAGTCTAACCTCGATCGGGTAGTGACGAGGAAAGGTCAGGGCCCTAAAAGGTAAAACAATATGAAATGTGACAGTATAACTAAAACACTAACAGTCAATAAAGGTGAAATCACAACAAGAAATAAATCAGTACACAAGAGATATCAACCGGGGATCTCCCAGGATAACGTCCTGTAATCCCAAACGTAAATGTGCAGAGGATCTCCCGGGATACCTTCCCGTAGTCCAAATCGTAAATGTGCAGGGAGATCTCCCGGAATACCGATCTGTAGTCCCAAACATGAATATCCAGTACAGGGGGATCTCCCGGGATACCGTCCCGTAGTCCCAAATATAAATGTGCAACCGGGGGGGGGGGGGGGGGGGAGTGGGGATCTCCCGGAATATCGTTCCGTAGTCCCAAAGTAAATACACAACCAATTCAATACACATAACAGTCTCAAGAAGAAAGTCTACAGTTCTATTCAGGTTCGTTTCAAGGAAAACAGGTAGCTTCTACGCTAAACATGCTATACAGGATTCAAGTAAGCAGTTATAGCAGATAAGACAGTTAAGTCATGTTAGCATGCTTTCCTAAGCTAAATAAGAGGCTTCATATACTGGTATTGCTCAATTAAAGGAAAATATAGATATTTACTTAATGAAAACAGGATTTTTCAGCAATTAGCACATGTACGCACTCGTTATCTCACGTACACGGCATTTCATATAACAACAGTACCAAAATCCTAAGGAGTTCCCCCACACAAGGTTAGGCAAGCCACTTACCTCAAACCAAGCTCAAAATCAATCCGATATCACGTTCTTGCCACGAGTATCCAACTCCGAATAGCCAAATCTAATCAAATCAATTGCATAACGTAAATAAAACTACAAGCAACCAATTCCACTAATTAATTCAAAGCTGAGGCAAGAAAATAGGAAAACGCCCAAAACTCCTCCCCGGGCCCTCGTCCCGGAAGCCGACCAAAGTCACAAAATCCGACAACCCACTCGAGCACGAGAATAACCATACTAGTTTCACTCGAATCCGACTTCGATTCGGCATTCAAAACTCAAAAATCCATTTTATTAAGTTTCTACAATTCTCCCAAAAGTTTCACCTCAATTTTCTAAATGATAAATCCAACGATATATTCGTGTATTTTTAGCCAAAACTGAGTTAGAATCACTTACCCCGATGAATTTCTTGAAAAACTTTCGAAAAATCACCAAGACCCGAGCTCTTTAGGTCAAAATATGAAATAAAACCCTGAATCTCGTATTTATAGTACACCACTCAGATTCAAATCTCGCTGACCGCCAAAAACCAACGCCGGCGCGCCCCTCTCTCCGCGGTCCGTGGAATTCCCACGCGGCCGCGAATGCCTCCAGCTCCTAGGGGTCGCGTCCCTTCTCCCGCTATCCACTTCAGCCTTCCCCGCTGATCGCGGAATTTCTGCCACCCCCGAGAACTTCTTCCGCTGACCGCGAGATTTCGCGCGGTCCGCACTCCCAACTTCAGAGACCAACATCTGAACACCAACAACACCAGCAGCTGTTTTCAACAACTATACCCATCCGATAACTACTTGAAACTCACCCAGGTCCCTAGGGACCTCAACCAAACACACCAACACATCCCATAACATCATTCAAACTTAGTCGAGCCCTCAAATCTCATCAAACAACGCTAAAACCACGAATCACCCTCCAATCCAAAACTAATGAACTTGAATTTCCAACGATCTATATCCGATGCCGAAACCAACCAAATCACGTCTGATTGACCCCAATTTTTTGCACACAAATCATATTCCACACTACAGACCTACTCCAACCTCCGGAATCAGATTTAGACCCTGATATCAAAATTTCACTACCGGCCCGAAAACTCCAAAAATTTAACTTTCGGCATTTCAAGCCTAAATAAGCTACGGACCTCCAAAATACAATCCAGACATGCCCCTTAGCCCGAAATCACCCAACGGAGCTAGCGCAATCGACGAAATTCCATTCCGGACCCATCTTCACACTGCTCCGACTACGACCCAATTTCTAAGACTTAGACTCTCATTTAGGGACTAAGTGTTCCAAAACACTCCGAAACTCAAGATGAACCATCCCGGAAAATCACAACAACAGAATTAGACACGGGGAAGGCAGTTAATAGGGAATCAAGGCGTTTATTCTCAAAATGACCGGCCGAGTCGTTACAGTGCTGGAATTTTGGATCGTGACAAGTATCTTGCACAATCTCTTGAATGTTTTTTTTGGCCAGTGGAGGCAAACTTATAGCTATCAAAATAACTTTTTCTCCCATGTTATTTTTAAGAAGAAGACAAAAGCTAATCACAGATATAGCTTTTGGAACCCCTCTAAAAATGGGCACTCCCCATCCAAAATCTACTTCATCGAATCCAACATATCGATTATCTGAGATAATAAAATTCTAAGATTTCGTCAACTACGGTCTCCCTTTAATCACCATTAAATCTGCCACTGATCTGACGTATTCTTCATTCATTTGATCTTTAACTTTCTTAACCAAATCAATGGTATACGTTAAATGACTTGAACATAGCAATCCTACTTTTGATACTGCTGCTGGAGAAACCCATGCATTCCCATAATATCCTAACGGGAGTTTGAATTTTAGTGATTTTTCACGTACATTAACAAGATACGTCAAATAGACAATCTCTTCAGGATGTAGACCAAGAGCAATCGTACGAAACTTCCATAAAAATGCGACTAATAGCTCAAATTTTGTAAAAATTGCACGTTGGTTTGGAGAAACTTGATCTTGAATTGCTTGCATCTCTTTATTTCCAAAGAAGAATGACTGTTGTATCAACTTAGTATTGGCTTGATCCCATGCATTAATATTATTTCTTGTGTGATCATCAAACTAATAGTGCGTACATGTAATGCATGGGGATGATCTAGCACTTAAGAGATGCCTTTGCCATACGGGTAGTATAGTAGGTGTTGATGCCCCCTTTTTCTTAAAGGCGAAATCGGGTTTACGATATTTTTGGAGGACAACTCGTTCCCTTTTGGGAATTGGGTTTTGGAGTTTGAAGAGTCGCCACCTAATGATTAAGTGCATTAGGACACTAAGAAGGGTTTGAGTTTGAAGAACCAGAGTTTGGGTAAGGGCTAGAAATTATCTCGAGGGGAAGGTGTTAGGCACCCCTCAAGATCCACTAGTGTGGTTCCCGGCCATGTTATAATTGTGACTTCAAGTACAAGTAACAAATAAGCAAATAAGGGCTTCAGATATGAGGGATTGTCATATTACAGTTTGCAGATAAGTTAAAGTTTGAAGAAAACAGTTAGGGGCTCGAATTTTGAGAAAAACAAGCTTGAAAATTCTGAAAAAAAGTGATAAATAAACAAATAAAGGGAAGGGGGTCCTAGGTTTACAAATAATATGGATCAAATCATTGCAATACCCGGTAATCACTCCTCAAAGAGGGGCTACACGTGGTATTAGCGCACCGGTCATCATATCCATATCTACCATTTTCCACCCCGTTAAGGTATTAAACGCGGAATGATTTCGTTACTTATTGCATGCTAGTACCCGCTCCGATCCTATCAGTCCCGGAGGCATTTGAGACTACTAGTCCTAAAGGGAAGGGAGATGTGGATTTTGTATGGTTTAAAAGGATAAAATTCTAGAGCGACAAACAAAACACATAAGGCAGATTATGGGGAAACACATAGCAATTAAGGCTGAAGTGGGCCTCCTCATTCAAAGCAGCAAATTATTTAGCATGACTTACAAATACTGGCTAGGTCTTTAATTAAACTTAACGTAGGAAGGGTGGCTGATACATCACATATTTTCAGATAAGAAGTCCGAATTAGACCTGCCTGCTGGTTGTAATTATTAAAGACTGGTATAGTTGATTAATTACCTACAGGTTTGCCTAGATGAGGCCTGTAATCATGATATCTAACATTGCAGAAGGCATACTGATTTTAAAGAAATATTACTGATTTTAGAAACAAATAAATTTTGCAGATATTAAACGACATTTACTACTGATTTTAGGCTTGTAGACGAATCAGATTCAAACGATTACCCCTATAGGCATGGCTTCTAAGCACTATTGATTTTAAAACAGTTACATAAGTGCAGGAATCCTATAAGCATGGTGTCTAGGATGCAACCGATTTATTTTAACCTATAAACTGTTTGCCTAATGTGTATATGCAGAAGTGCAGAAACTTACAGACATGATTTCTAATGCAGATGAATAACTTATAGGCAGGATTTCTATATGCAGTAATGAATAAACTTATAGGCAGGATTTTTTGTATGCAGTAATGAATAAACTTATAGGCATGATTTCTAATGCAGTAATGAACAGGCTGTGATTGCAGAAGTAAACCTAAAGCATGATATCTACCCCATATGCATAACATGAGAGACCCTCCCCCATTTTCACTATACACCTCATAGTTATTACAAATTATTACAACTTGAATGAATCCAGAAAAGTAAATTACATCAGCAATTAAAATTCCAACCAAGGAGAGCCTAATTCAGACTCCTAGTCTGATACATGAAATAAACCAACTTCCAAAGATCAGATTTCCAAAGCCTTTCTCTTATTTGGGATGTGTCAAAGTTCCAAGGAGCTTCATGAACTCCAGGCAGTGCTTACACCCCAAATATCATTACAGAATTATAGTGTAGTGTGGAAGGGCCAGCCCTCAAATGTCCAAGTTCAGAGGGAACTCAAGGTTCCAAGGCAAGGCTGATAGGAGGGGGCAGAACTTAGAGTCTAGGAGTAAGTGTAAGTGCAATAGAGGGGAAATTAGGGAAGGCCATGGCAGGCTGGTGGTCATGCTTTGCAATTGGGATGCTGGCACACCCCTGACCAGCCTGTCAGCTTTAAACTGGGAGTTAGGACCTATTGGAGGTCAGGTTCAAACTTGGGCAGCAATTTGGATGCTGCCATGCCATGAACTTTAACTCAGCACACATAGGGGAATGGGGTATGTGGATTCATAATAGAAGCAAGATACAAGGAAAGAAACACATATAATTTAACTACTGAACATGAACAACAAAGTAGACAAGAGTTTAGCAACTGTAAAGTAAACACATAGGGAAGAAGCCGAAACTAAAATTGGGACATACCAGTTTTAAGGAAACAAGTAAGAAAAGCAGTAGTCTTGTAAAAGCCAAAATGCAGACAGGAAGACAGAATACTTTTAAGTGAGAGTTCAGAAGTGATTGTGAAATCGTATAGTTTGAAGTGTGTTCAATTGTGTGTGCCTTGTGAAAAAAGGGTCGTGTATTTATAGTGTGAAAGTCATGAGAAAATAAGGTAAGAAAAATGATTGTCAATCAATTACATAAGACTCCCTTTAATTAAGGGATTCAAATTCAAACGGGTATAAAACAATTAAGGAAAGAAATTAATCAAACGCTTGTGTAAAGCATGCAATTGAAGGCAAATACATAAAGGTTATTTAAGGACAGGGTTACTGAAATATATGGTTGTACAATTTAAGAAAAGAAAATCAATTAACAACCACGAAATCACAAGGCCTGAGATTTGGTATGAATGAACCAAGTCAGAAAGATGGAAAAGGTTTTAACTTAAGGAAAATCAGCAAACAATCAATTAGACCTATTAAAAAGGAATTCTGAGTCAATCACTAGTTTGAATACCTTTTTGAAGAAGGATTCATCACATATAAACCATACAGACACATTAAACATGAAAGAAACTTGTCGAGCCATTGTAAAATCAGTAGGAACTCCAGTGTAGGAGAGTTTTAGCAAAAAGTTCAGAATTGTACAAAAGATGTCAAAACTCAGTTCAAAGACTCAAAGTCAGTCTGAAGGAGTTAAGGGTTCTAAACAAAACCTTAGTTTACATAATCAAACCTCGGCGGAATCCCCAAATTCTAGGGTTTCCACCTAGCATCAAATACAGGGATGAGGAGGCAAGTAGTCGAAACAGGCTCAGAGGTTTCCTTCAGGAACCCGTGAGAAAACATGCAAACACAGTAGAAAGAGTAGAAGAAACATGCTTAAGGTTTTTTTTCCAGAAGAAACCTAAACAAGGATCAGTAGAAGGAAAATAGCAAAGAACACAGTAGAAAGGTATAATATAGCAGGACATAGTAGAAGAAATACCAGAACATGGTAGAAAGCACATGAGAACATAATATGGAAAACATGGTAGAAGAAACACAAGCGTGAAACATATAGAACACATTAAAGAACATTCAAGAACGGAGTATAAAACCCAGTAAAAGAACATACAAGAACATGGTAAAAGAAAAAGTTTAAGAACACAGTAGAAAGCAAGTGAGAACATGATATAGGAAACACAGTAAGAGAAACAATACGAATAACAAAGAAGAAAATCATAAAACACTTAAACACTTTCCAAAAAACCCTAAATTGGAAAAGAAGGATTTTGAAAGTAATTTTCAAAAGAAAAATTAGGGAAATCGTTTGAAAACTCAAGTAGAGCATAGATACACAACAGATCTAAAAGAATCGGAGAAAACTTCGAAAGGTTAGGGTTTCAGAAGAACCCTAGAACGAGAAGGCTTTGAAAAGTCACCAATCGGAGTCGGAGAAGGTCGGAATCAGACACAGAAGGCTAGGATACGCCGGAGCAAGGCCGGAGATGGCCGGAAACCTCGAGTCGGCGAAGGTCTGAGTGAAGACCTTCGAGGTCTGGCCTCGAATCTTCAAGTATCAGGCACATAGGAGTAATAGGAGGTGAGTATAGGCCATCCATGGCCTGAGAGGCCATGGATTCCGGTGAGTTGGAGGTTGAAAATGGTAGAAGGTGATTAGGGTTTCAAGAACATTCGAGAGAGTTTGAGAGGGGGAGGGTATTCAGAGGCGGCTGGCTAAACGAATAATTGGGGATTAGGGTATGGTGGGGAGTTAAAAATGGCAAGGAGGAATCCTGGCCGTTGATCAAAATGATCAACGGCTCGGATTAAAAGCAGAAGCCAGGCGGGTTTTTGGATTGGATTGGGGCCGGGTTAAAAATGGAATTGGGCTGGTTTAATTAGAGTTGGGGTTGGGTCAGTTTAAGGGTTAAAATTGAAAGGAAATGGGGCTGTATTTGAAATAAGATTAGGCTAAATATTAAATAGCCAATTTTTCCCTTTTATTTTATAAAAAATAGTAAAATGATTTAAAAAGCAAATTGAAAGTACTGAAACAATTAATAGTATATAAACATTAATTTAAAAATACTGGACCCAATTTTACAATTACAAAATGCTATTAATCTCAAAGTAGGCTATAATTGTAATTATATGCAATTTAGTCTTTTAAATACCAAATAAATTTGTAAAAATATGCAAAAATCAGCTTAACTATATTTTGGTGTAAATATGAGAATAAAATAAATTATTCATCAAAATGATAATTTTGGGAATAACTATTGATTTTTGTACTGCTAAAATGGACAATAAATTGATTTTACAATCTTTAAAAATTAGGAAAAATGCCAAAACGCTTAGCTATGCTTATATATGCATATATATGCTATTTTGAGAGTATTTTGTATATGAAAGTTATATAGG
Organism: Nicotiana attenuata; assembly: GCF_001879085.1. Classification (NCBI taxonomy): domain Eukaryota; kingdom Viridiplantae; phylum Streptophyta; class Magnoliopsida; order Solanales; family Solanaceae; genus Nicotiana; species Nicotiana attenuata. The sequence goes on from NW_017672617.1 coordinate 37,172, forward strand.
GAAAAATTGGGTATCAACAGTAGGTGTTGAAGTGTCACGATCCAAAATCCGTTAAATATCGTGATGGCGTCGGACATCACAAGCCAACACTAAATAGATAATTAAATCCTCATTTTTAATGAAATCGTAAATCTCCTTCATTTTGACTAGTAAAAGATGAACTTTACACCATAAATAATAATGTTTTCAAATTTTCAATACTGAATATCCCATAATCATCCCAGTACCCGATGTCACAAGTGTATGAGCATTTACTAGGAAATAAAATAAAATACAACAACTGTCTGGAATACAAATTGGACAGGAGAGAAAAATGAAATACTCTGAAGGAGACTCTGCTGGCTGTGGATCGTACATAAGATGCAGCTCACCTAAGTCCCCGCATCAACCACGCAGCTGCGCCCACGAGGACACTACATGTGTATATGCCTGTACAACAAAATGTAAATCAAGTGTAGTATGAGTACAAAAACAACGCGTACCCAATAAGTATCTAGTCTAATATCGAAGAAGTAGTGATGAGAGGTCGACTCCGACACTTACTAAGGCCAAAATAATATACCGATAATATGATTAGTCATGGACTTATAAAACGACTGTAAGCTCAATAACATGAGGCAAGTAAGCGATTCTTTTATTAATAGGGGATTTCCAATTTTATTTTCATCTTTTAACAATTAATATCTCAGGCCAATGAGGCCACACCAATTATCAAAAATTCCCAAACAATCAGTTAAGTCATGCGCAAATCATGCCGAGGTCGTACGGCCCGATCCAACATAATATTTAAACTGCGTACCGCTGGAGGGTCGAATGGCACAAACCATAGATGCATCTATTTAATATGACGAGGCGTTCGGCCCGTTCCACGAAAGGAAAACACATTCAAACAATCAATCAAGAATTCATCAAGGAGCAATTATCCAAGGAAACAACAATCTTCTTTTAACGGTCAAGAAAATGAAGTTTAACCTTTTAGAAATTCATTTACCAAGTTCGATATGATTTAAGCAATTTAAACTGACAATAAAGTTACAAATATCGCAAGTATAACATGCTTTTGGGTCCTAGTCTACCCGGACTTAAGCATAATAGTAGCTGCGCACGGACTCTCGTCACCTCGTGCATACGTAGCCCCCACAAATAGAAGCACATATTGAATTATTTCACCTATGGGGTAAATTCCCTCTTACAAGGTTAGAAGGAGACTTACCTCGTCTTAAAGCCCACTTTCCGGTCACAATTTCGCTCTAAACCCCAACTTGGTGCCGTTCAATCTGAACCTAGTCAAACAACCTAAAAATTAATTAAAAATATACTCCAATGCTTGAAATTTATCAATTTATAAAAATTCTCAACGCTCAAAAAGTTGGCAGTGGGGCCCACGTCTAGGAACCCGATGAAACTCACAAAATTTGACAACACATTCCGATACGAGTTCAACCATACCAATTTTATCAAATTCCGATAACAACTTGACCTCTAAATCTTGAATTTTTGTTCTTGAAAAGTTTTGCAAAAATCTTGAATTCATCCATTTAAATCCGAAATAAATGATGAATATAACCATATAATCATGATGTAACGACCCGGCCAATCGTTTAATGATTACAACCCGCTTCCCCTATTTTTGCTTCTTTATGTGTTGTTCAGCTATATTTCATCATATCGTGTTAGTTGTTCTGTGTTCGGAGTGATCTTGGGGTGGAATGAAACACTTAGTCTCTTATTTGGAAGCTTAAGTTGGAAAAGTTAACCGGATGTTGACATATGTTAGAAGATCTTGGATGTGAATTTTGATGGTTCGGATAGCTTCGTTAGGTGATTTTGGACTTAGGAGCGTGTTCGGAATGTAATTTGGAGGTCCGTGGTAGATTTAGGCTTGAATTGGCGAAATTGGAATTTGGCATTTTTCGGTCGGCAGTGGAAATCTTGATATCGGGGCCGCAATGAAATTCCGGAAATTGGAGCAGGTCCGTAGTGTCATTTTTGACGTGTGTGCAAAATTTCGGGTCATCCAGACGAGGTTTGGTAGGTTTTGGCATTGTTTGCGGAATTCAGAAGTTTGGAAATCCTTAGGCTTGAATTCGAGGGCGATTTGGTGTTTCGATGTTGTTTTGAGTGTTCCGAAGATTGGTATAAGTTTGAATGATGATATGTGACTTGTTGGTATGTTTGGTTGAGGTCTCGAGGGCCTCGAGTTGAATTTGGGTGGTTGACGGAAAGTTTGGCATTGAGTTAATGCAGGAGATTTTGCTGCTTCTATCATATGTGCACCTGCGGATTAGGGACCGCAGGTGCGTGGTTGCAGGTGCGAGAGGGAGGCCGCAGATGCGGAGAATTGAGAGCTGAGGCAAATCCGCAGGTGCGCACAAAGGACCGCACATGCGAGAGCGCAGGAGCGAGAAATTGACCGCAGAAGCGGGTTCTGGGATTTAAGTGAGGACCGCACTTGCGATGGATTTTCCGCAGGTGCAGCGTTACAGAAGCGACTTGGAGACCGCAGATGCAGAAATTGCTGGGCAGAAAGTATAAATTGACCCCATTGCAAAATTTGGCCCATTTCACCGTTTTTGAAGTCGGGATTGAAGCTTTTGGGGGGTTTTGAAGAGGGAATCAAGGGGAAACTTGTTGAGGTAAGATTTTTGAACTTAACACTCGATTCTATGGTGATTTTCAGTAGATTAAGCTTGGAATTTGTGGGATTTAAGGGTGAAAATTGGGGAATTAGGGCTTGGAACTTGAGAGTTAAAATTGGGTGATTGAGGGGTCAAACGTAGTTAGATTTTGGTACATTCGGTATGTATGGACTCGTGAGAGGATAAGGATTCTAGTGTTGTGATTTTTATCGGATTCCGAGATGTGGGCCCGTGGGTCGGGTTCGGCCAATTTTGGGAATTTTGATTTAATTTGATAATTTTTGCGTGGGCTCTGTTCCTTTAGCATGTATTGATGATATGATTCTGATTTTTGATAGATTCGGGGCGATTTGAGGCCGAGTCGAGCGGCAAGGGAATCACGGAGTAGATTTTCATCCGGTTTGAGGCAAGTAACGATTGTAAATCTAGACTTGAGGGTATGAAACCCCGGAATTTCGTACTATTTTGATAAATGAGATGACGCACCTGCTAGGTGACAGGCGTGTGGGCGTGCACCAGTAGGGATTGTGACTTGGTCCATCCCGTGGAACCTGTAGAGTTGCATATTATGATAAACTCTATATGATGTCTACGTGTTTTAGAAATGATTCTGCTAACTTGGGCTGAATGCCATGTTTGGGGCCTTGTGCCGTACTATTTGGACCCTCAGGGGTATTTTACTGTTATCCTCACACTGTTTGATTCAAATGCATATCCTCAGTCATGATTTTTCACCTGTTTATTGTTTCATTCAGTTTCATTACTCTATTTTTAAATATATGAAAGTTGTTTGGGCTTAGTTCCCTGATTTTTTCACTGAAATGCCCGAGTGGCTTGTGGGGTTGATGACTGAGAGAGGCCGAGGGCCTGATGGTGAGGATTATATAATTATGGATCGGGATGCACGCCGCAGCGATATATGGATCGGGCTGCACGCCGCAGTGATATTGGGTCGGGTTGCACGCCGCATTGATATAACACTTGGGCTGTAGGAGCCCCTCCGGAGTCTGCATACCCCCAGTCAGTGCAGTCGACTATATATTTATGGATCGGGCTGCACGCCGCAACGGTTATTATAAGATACCTATTGGGCTTAAGTGCTGAGTGTGAGTGCTGATTGATGAGAGTTGAGTCACGAGTGATTGAGAGGCTTTACCCGTGGGGCTAGTTTTATGAAATACTATTTTCACTCTTTTTTTATACTGAGCCTCTATTGAAAATGTTGAACAAATATTTTAACAATTTTCATTGAAACTGGAGTTTTTACTAGATGTTCAGAATTTAATTACTGATTTGATCTTGTTATCCCCACTGAGGTTGTTATGTTATGAGATGTATATGATTTTAAATGCTCGTCACTGCACTCAACCTTTATTTATAATTGTTACTTATTGAGTTGGCGTACTCACGTTACTCCCTGCACCTTGTGTGCAGATCCAGGTGCCAGGGCATCCGAGTGAGAGCTGTTCCTTTCTTTCAGAGCATTTTCGGAGTTAGCTAGGTAGCTGCATGGCGTCCGCGGCCCTGCCCTTCTCCTTCCTATCTTTTAGTATTTGTTTTTATCAGACTCATCTTGTATTGAGTAGACAGTATCGGATTGTATTTTAGTGGCTCATGACTAGTGACACCGGGATCGGGCAGTGTTTGTTGCTTTGCATATTTTTCCGCTTGTTTTGAAATGTTTAAACGGAAGATTTGTGATAATATCTGATTAGTAAACGAATTAAGAAAAAGACCTTTTATGTTGTAAATGTCAAATCGGCTAGCCTAGTATTGCGATAGGCGCTATCACGACCGGGGTGGTTTGGGGTCATGACACATGAAGTATAATTACTTTCGGATATAGAACCCTTACCCCAATCCGTATGGTGAAAATCGCCTCAAAAATCACTTCAATCCGAGCTCCATGGCTCCAAATATGTTAAAAATGGCCGAAACCTCGAAATATAGCTTCTGTCCAGGCATTTACTCTTCGCGATGGCGAAAAATAACTCGCGATCGCGAAGCACAACATTTCTCAGCCCAAAATTTTCCCTTCGCGTTCGCGGAAAATGCTTCGCGATCGAAGAACAAATGGCCAGCTCTTCTAGACAACCTCTAGTATAATGGTCATAACTTTTTGTACAAAACTTCTAATTGCAAATGGTTTAACTTTTTGAAAACTATACTCCAAATAATACAACTTTCATGCTTTGCTTATCTCCCATTTCCTAATAATTACGAGATATATGCTCCCAAAGTCAGCTACGTGCAACACAAATTTCTTCTTTGCGATTTCCAAACTCTTTTCAGGTAGGCTGTAGTGTACCACTCATAGCTTTTTGTACACAACTGCAAATGCCAAATGGTTTGATTTTCCGAAAAGGGCTACAACTTTTATTTTTGGATCATCTCCAAATTCCTTATAGATTGCAAGATACAAGCTTACAAAATCGGGTCAGTGCAGCAGAAACTTTCCTCTATGCGATCGCGAAAGGCTTTCCGCGATCGCGAATCACTGGCCAATTTCTCCCATTTTACTCATCGCGATCGCGGTCAGTTCCTCGTGATCGCGTAGCATACTGCTGTAGCCAAAAACCAACAGCTAAAAATGGCCTAGAAATGGTCCAAAACCACCCGGAAACTCACCCGAGCCCCTTGGCACCCCGTCCGAACATACCAACAAGTCTCAAAACATATCACAGACTACTTAGTCGAGGCCTCAAATCACATCAAACAACGTTAAAAACACGAATCACACCCCAATTCGAATCTAATGAAACTAAGAATTCCAATTTCTACATTCGATGCCGAAACCTATCAAATCATGTGTGATTGACATCAAATTTTGGACACAAGTCAATTTTGACATTACGAACCAACTTCTAGAATCGGAATCCGACCCTGATATCAAAAAGTCCACTCCTGGCCAAACTTCTCAAAAACCTTAAAATTTATAACTTTCGCCAAATGATCCCGAAATGACCATCGGACCTCCAAATCCATTTTCGGACGCGCTCCCAATACCAGAATTACCATACGGAGCTATTCTCAGACTCGGAATCCCAAACTGACATCGATAACATTGAAATACACCTCAACCCAAATTTATGAAGTTCTTCCAAAATGCTAACTTCCACAATACGCGCCGAAATGCTCCCGAGTCATCCAAAACTCGATCCGGACATACCCCCAAGTCCAAAATCATCATACGACCCTGTTGGAACCTTCAAATCCCGATTCCAAGGTCGTTTACTCAAAAATCACACTTTAGTCAATTCTTCCAACTTAAAGTTTCCGAAATGAGAATTTTCTTTCCGAATCAACTTCGAACTTCTCGAAATTCAATTCCGGCCACGCATGCAAGTCATAATACCTGAAGTGAAGCTACTCAAGGCCTCAAACCGCTGAGCGATACGGTAGATCTCAAAACAACCCGTCGGGTCGTTACATGAAGCTCCTTGGATCATTTCAGTTAAGGCATTTAGAAACAATTTTACACCACAGGCATCCATCATAGTGTGATTAAGTCTGAATCCAACAGCAAATCCCCAACAGCTAAAATGTTTCACTTATAACAATTAGATAAATATTTATATTTAGTAATTAAGTTTTATAATATTTTGATGAAATAACCATTATAAACTTATAGCCTGTTTGGCCTAGCTTCATTTTGGCCAAAAGTTTTTTTTTACCAAAAGTATTTTAAGTTAAAGTGTTTAGATAAGCTTTTAGAAGGAAAAAAGTATTTTTGAGCAGGAGCAGAAGAATTTTTTGAGAAGCAGAAAAAATAGCTTCTCCCTAACAGTATTTTTTCGAAAAATATTTTTGAGAAAAATACACTTAAAAACACTTTTTAAAAGCTTAGTGTAACGATCCGACTGGTCGTTTTACTTTCTAGAACCCCGTTCCCCTAAATAAGACTTCCCGTACTTGCTTTTACTGATTTTCGTCCGGTTTGAGGTAAGTAACGATTGTAAATCTAGACCTGAGGGTATGAAACCCTGGAATTTCATACTCTTTTGATAAATGAGGTGACACACCTGCTAGGTGATGGGCGTGTGGGCGTGCACCAGTAGGGATTGTGACTTGGTCCGTCCCGTGGCAACTGTAGAGTTGCATATTTTGATAAACTCTATATGATATCTATGTGTTTTAGAAATGATTCTGTTAACTTGGGTTGAATGCCATGTTTGGGGCCTTGTGCTACTGTTTGGACCCTCAGGGGTATTTTACTGTTATCCTCACACTGTTTTTATTCGAAAGCATATCCTCAGTCATGATTTTTTACCTGTTCATTGTTCGATTCAGTTTCATGTGGGGCTGCTTATCGGGCGGATTGAGCGGTTATTTACTCTTAACGGTTTGGCTTATCGGTTATCAACTTTTAAATGTATTAATCCGCTAGCCACCCGATAAGATATCGGACGGATTGGTATCGGTTTAGCTCTTATCGGGCGGTTATCGGGCGGTTTATCGGCCTAATTCAATATATACTGCGTGCATTAATCTATATTGCGTGCATTATATCCCAAAGTAGACTACATTAATGCCTACTGTTAACGCCTAACATATTCCCACTGTTAATGCCTATACATCACCGTTGGAGTCTTAGAGACACAGATGGATTCTAATTTAATACTAGAAAACGCAATACATGAAAGACAAGTTGTAGTAGCCTCCTAATGCTTACTTCAGAAGTTAGCACTAATATACATTTTCATTGTTGTGTATTTTAACACAAAATTCAGTTAGACTTAATAGGAAATAAGCAAATACACCGGAAGTCATACCGAAGTATAGGATTCTGAATGTCACCAATGATTTGTGATGGTTAGTTCATAGCTCTAGACTTTAATCTAGGACCATCAAAGAGACTGAATTTGGCAGAAGAATCACTGTGAATTATATATATATATATATATTCTTAACGGGTTAACGGATTATTCGTTAAGAAATTCAATAATCCGCCACCAAACCGATAAGCCGTTAATAAAAAAATTTCAATCCGTTTCCCGTTCATTAAACCATTAATCCGATACCAATAAGCCATTAAGCTTCGGTTTCGATTCGATTTTCGGTTTCGATTCGATTTTGAACACCCCTAGATTCATTACTCTATTTTTAAATATATGAAAGTTGTTTGGGCTGAGTTCCCTGATTTTTCATGCCCGAGTGGTTTGTGAGGTTGATGACTGAGAGAGGCCGAGGGCCTGATGGTGAGGATTATATTATTATGGATCGGGCTGCACGTCGCATCGATATTGGGTCGGGATGCACGTTGCAGCGATATAGCGCTTGGGCTGTAGGAGCCCCTCCGGAGTCTGCACACCCCCAGTGAGCGCAGTCGACTATATATTTATGGATCGGGCTGCACGCCGCAACGATTATTATAAGATACCTTTTGAGCGTGAGTGTTGATTGATGAGAGTTGAGTCACGAGTGATTGAGAGGCTTTGCCCGAGGGGCTTGTTTTATGAAATACTGTTTTCACTCTTCTTTTATACTGAGCCTCTATTGAAAATGTTGAACAAATGTTTTAACAACTTTCTTTGAAACTGGAGTTTTTACTAGGTGTTCAGAATTTAATTACTGATTTGATCTTGTTATTCCCACTGAGGTTGTTATGTTATGAGATGTATATGATTTTAAATGCTCGTCACTGCACTTAGCCTTTATTTATAATTGTTACTTACTGAGTTGGTGTACTCACGTTACTCCCTGCACCTTGTGTACAGATCCAGGTGCCAGGGCATCCGAGTGAGAGCTGTTCCTTTCTTTCAGAGCATTTCCGAAGTTAGAAAGGTAGCTGCATGGCGTCCGCATCGCTGCCCTTTTCCTTCCTATCTTTTAGTATTTATTTTTATCAGACTCATCTTGTATTGAGTAGATAATATCGGATTGTATTTTAGTGGCTCAAGACTAGTGACACCGGGATCAGGCAGTGTTTGATGCTTTGCATGTTTTTCCGCTTGTTTTAAAATGTTTAACAGAAGATTTGTGATAATATCTGATTAGTAAATGAATTAAGAAAAAGACCTTTTATGTTGTAAATGTCAAATCAGCTAGCCTAGTACTGCGATAGGCGCCATCACGACCGGGGTGGTTTGGGGTCGTGACAAGTTGGTATCAGAGCCTAGGTTACATAGGTCTCACCAGTCATGAGCCGGTTTAGTAGAGTCTTGTGGATCGGTACGGAGACGTCTGTACTTATCTTCGAGAGGCTGTAGAACCTTTAGGAAAAACTTCACATTCTTGAATTCCTGTCATGCGAATCCGTTGATTCTGGTAACGAAACTTCTGTTATTCTATTCTCTCACAGATGGTGAGGACACGTACTACCGGATAGTGGACGACCACTAGTACCACCAGTTGGGGCCACTAGAGGCTAAAGTCGCGGTTGAGGCCGTGGTAGGGGCAGGGGTGTAGCCCGCATAGCAGATAGGGAAGCACATGCAGATCCACCAATCGCCCCAGTTCACGATCAGGTCCCAATTGCGGATGCTCCAGCAGGACCAGCTCAGGCACTGACTGTGCCTATTGTTATTCTGGGTCTTCAGGAGACCTTGGCTGAGATCTTGACCGTGTGCACTAGTCTTGCTCAGGCATTCGCAGTATCGACCACAACAACTACTTCTCAGGCTGGGGGAGGCTTTTAGACTCCCGCCGCCCACACACCCAAGCAGGTTATTCAGGGATTGCAGACACCAGAGGCACCACCAGCCCAGCCAGTTGCACCTGCTCAGGATTATGTAGTACCAGTTATGCCTGAGGACAAGCAGCGTCGATTGGAGAGGTTTGGTAGACTTCAGCCACCGACTTTCAGTGGTGCAGATGGCGTGGATGCCCAGGATTTCTTGGACAAGTGTTAGAGGATTCTTCGTACAACGGGTATTCTGGAGACCAGCGGGGTCGTATTTACTACTTTTCAGTTTTCTGGAGCTGCCTTTACCTGGTGGGAGGCTTATGAGAGGCATAGGCCTGTTGGTGCAGCACCCCTTACCTGGCAGCAGTTCTCCGCTCTCTTTTTGGAGAAGTATGTGCCACAGTCTCGTAGGGAGGAGTTGCGCAGGCAGTTCGAGCAATTGCGTCAGGATGATATGACTGTGACGCAGTATGAGATGAGGTTCTCAGAGTTAGCTCGTCATGCTGTTTGGTTGCTTCCTACGGATAGAGAGAGGATCAGGAGGTTCGTGGATGGCCTCATATATTAACTTCTGATTCTCATGACCAGAGAGAGGGTGTCAGGTGCTACTTTTGAGCAGGTTGTTGATATTGCCCAAGAGATTGAGTCAGTTCGTCACCAGGAGCGAGATGAGAGGGAAGCCAAGAGGTCTCGGGGATCTGGTAGTTTTGGTGGTGCTCCTTCGAGAGGCCAGTTTCAGCACGGCAGAGGCCGTCCATTCAGGCATGCTCAGTCAGCTCGCCCAATTCATCGTGGGGCATCATCGGGCCATGGTTCTCATAGTTCTCATCAGGGCCATTCATCACTTAGTTCCCTTCCAGCCCAGAGTTCGTCCTGTTCTCCATCAGTTCAGGGCTCTTCCATGCCAGGTTCTTCTACTGGTCATCCTGGTGTTAGGGATTCCCTTCAATCTTCGTCCCCTACACCAGGAAGTTGTTATGAGTGTGGAGAGTTTAGGCATATGAGGAGGAAGTGTCCTCGTCTTCTTGGGGGCCCATCTCAGCATAGGAGTCAGCCCTCGACTTCAGCTCCAGTTACTTCACCACCTGCCCAACCCGCTAGGGGTGGGGGTCAGTCAGCTAGGGGTCGCCCCAGAGGGGGAGGTCGATCAGGTGGTGGTCAGGCCCGTTTCTATGCACTCCCAGCCAGACCAGATGCCATTGCTTTAGATGCCGTGATTACAGGTATTGTCTCAGTTTTCCGCAGATATGCCTCTGTGTTATTTGATCCTGGTTCCACTTTTCATATGTGTCATCATATTTTGCTCGTTATTTGGATTTGCCCCGTGAGTCCCTTGTTTAATCCGTTCGTGTATCTACTTCGGTGGGCGATACTATTATTGTGGACCGCATATATCGATCGTGTGTGGTGACTATTAGGGGTTTGGAGACCCGAGTGGACCTTCTATTGCTTTGTATGGTGGATTTCGATGTGATATTAGGCGTGGATTGGCTATCTCTGTGCCGTGCTATTTTGGATTGTCATGCTAAGACGGTGACATTGGCTATGCCTGGTGTGCCACGGATTGAGTGGCGGGGTTCAACTGATTTTATTCCCAGTATGGTGATTTTATTTTTGAAGGCCCGGCAGATGGTTGGGAAGGGTTGTCTTTCTTACTTAGCCTTTGTGAGGGATGTCATTTCAGAGACTCCTAGTATCGATTCTGTTCCAGTAGTGAGGAACTTTTCGGATGTGTTCCCTGCAGACCTGCCGGGCATGCCGCCGGATACGGATATTGACTTTGGTATTGATTTGGTGCCGGGCACTTAGCCCATTTCTATTCCACCATATCGTATGGCACCGGCGGAGTTGAATGAGTTGAAGGAGCAACTTCAGGAACTCCTCTATAAGGGGTTTATTTGGCCTAGTGTGTCACCGTGGGGTGCGCCTGTTCTATTTGTGAAGAAGAAAGATTGCACGATGAGGATGTGCATTGATTACAGGCAGTTGAACAAAGTCACAACTAAGAACAAGTATCCTTTGCCTCGTATCGATGATTTATTTGAACAACTTCAGGGAGCGAGGGTGTTCTCCAAGATTGATCTCAGGTCAGGGTATCAGCAGTTGAAGATCAGGGACTCGGATATTCTTAAGACGGCTTTCAGGACCTGATATGGTCATTATGAGTTCCTTGTGATGTCTTTTGGGCTGACCAATGCCCCAACATCATTCATGCATTTGATGAACATCGTGTTTCGTCCTTATCTCGACTCGTTTGTTATTGTATTCATTGATGATATTCTAGTGTACTCGCGTAGTCAGGAGGAGCACGCTGAGCATTTGAGAGTTGTACTGCAACGGTTGAGGGAGGAGAAACTTTATGCGAAGTTCTCCAAGTGTGAGTTTTGGCTTAGTTCAGCAGCTTTCTTAGGGCACGTGGTGTCCAGTGAGGGTATTCAGGTTGATTTAAAGAAGATAGAGGCGGTTTAGAGTTGGCCCAAACCATCCTCAGCCACAGAGATTTGTAGTTTTCTTGGTTTGGCGGGTTATTACCGTCGGTTCGTTCAGGGATTTTCATCTATTGCATCACCCTTGACCAAATTGACTCAAAAGGGTTCTCCATTCAGGTGGTCGGATGAGTGTGAGGCGAGCTTCCAAAAGCTCAAGACTGTCTTGACCACAGCTCCAGTGTTAGTTTTGCCATTAGCTTCAGGTTCATATACAGTATATTGTGATGCTTCTAGAGTTTGTATTGTGTGTGTATTGATGCAGGAGGGTAGAGTGATTGCTTATGCTTCTCGTTAGTTGAAGCCCCATGAAAAGAACTACCCTGTTCATGATTTGGAGTTGGCTTCCATTGTTCACGCGTTGAAGATTTGGAGGCATTATCTCTATGGTGTGTCTTGTGAGGTGTTTACTGATCGTCATAGCCTCCAACACTTTTTCAAGCTGAAGGAACTCAATTTGAAGCAGCGGAGATGGTTGGAGCTGCTAAAGGATTTTGATATCACTATCTTGTACAATCCGGGGAAGGCCAATGTAGTGGCCGATGCCTTGAGTAGGAAGGCGGTGAGTATGGGCATTTTGGCGTATATTCATCTTGGGGAGAGACCTCTTGCAGTTGATGTTCAGGCCTTAGCCAATCGGTTCGTGAGGTTGGATGTTTCGGAGCCCAGGCGGATCTTAGCTTGTGTGGTTTCTCGGTATTCCTTGTTCGATCGCATCAGAGAGCGCCAGTATGATGATCCTCATTTTCTTGTCCTCAATGACAGAGTTCAGCATGATGATGCCAGAGATGTGACTATTGGTGATGATGGGGTATTGGGGATGCAGGGCCGGATATGTGTGCCCAATGTAGATGGGCTTCGGGAGTTGATTCTGGAGGAGGCTCATAGCTCGCGGTATTCCATCCATCCGGGTGTCGTGAAGATGTATCAGGATTTGAGGCAGCACTATTGGTGGAGGAGAATGAAGAAAGACATAGTGGGATTTGCAGCTCGGTGTCTCAATTGTCAGCAGGTGAAATATGAGCATCAGGGACCGGGTGGCTTGCTTCAGCGGATAGATATTCCAGAGTGGAAGTGGGAGCGGATCACCATGGATTTCGTAGTTGGACTCCTACAGACCTTGAGGAAGTTCGATGCTATTTGGGTGATTGTGGATCGGCTGACCAAGTCTGCGCACTTCATTCCTGTGTGTACTACCTATTCTTCAGAGCGGTTTGCAGAGATTTATATCCGAGAGATTGTTCGCCTGCATGGTGTCCCAATTTCCATCATTTCAGATAGAGGTACTCGGTTTACATCGCAATTTTGGAGGGCCGTGCAACGAGATTTGGGTACTCAGGTTGAGATGAGTGATCGCAGCCAACTCCGCACTACTAATAAGTAGCAAGAGAGGGTCGCAATAGCTTTTACCCAATTTTGGGTCGGGATCGAATCCTCAGAGAGCTAGAAGTTGGAATCGAGTATCTATCTAGTGTAGAATTGCGTTTTTGTTCTTAATTACACTTCTCAACATTTTTGGGATTTTCTTTATAATTCTAATTTTAACAAACTACAAAATTGTAAATTATGATAAGAGTTAAATTGCTACGGGTTGTTCAAATAGTAAAAAGGGCACTAGGGTAGTGACATCCGCCTAGGTGGGCAATTGACGGGTATTTGAAACTAAGGCATAATTGACATGATTGGGGAATATGATATAACCGTTTTACTACTTTACCCACTCTACACCTCTCGGTGGTTCTTGATTTTGCCCAATTGACTTTCTCAAGACCAATTGGGTATGCAAATTTGAATAAGCAACTAGGGTTCAAGTCGGGTATTACTCTCTCGAGGTTTAACCCTTTAATTGGGACTATCAATCTCTTGAGTACATCCCAATTCCTTGTTGGATCAATTTCAGAGACTTAGGCTCTCATTCTCAAGAAGAGCCCAAGTCAACTAAGCACAAACTAGTGTTTGCAACCACTAATTCAGAAATAAACCAAGAAATTGATCCAAATACCAAACACCCATAGTCAATTTAACCTTAAAATACAAGACCCATCAATTACCCACACTAGGGTTGAGCCACAACCCTAGCTATGGGGTCTAGCTGCTCATATTCAAAGAAGAAAAATAAGAAATAGATGAAGATGAACACATATTAATTAATTACTAAACTAAATACAAAGATACAATGAATGAAAAGTAAGTAAAAAATGCCCAAAATGGCTAAGAAAAGTCGTCTCATGAGCGTAGCTTACGTATTACAATATATGATACCCTAAAAATGGAAAAAGAATCTATTTATACTAAGCTGAAAAATCTGGACAAAATTGCCCCTGCGGGGTTAGTGCGGACCGCACAAAATGGACCGCGGTCCGCACTAGGCTCTTGACTTCAAATTCTTGCTCTCTGAACTTGGGCTCCGTGGACCGCACAGAATGGACTGCGGCCGCGGAGGCTTCTAGTGCGGTCCGCACAAAGTTGTTTGCGGACCGCGGAGGCTTAAAACTTGAAAATGCAACCTCTCTGAATCTTGGCACTGCGGACCGCACAAAACCTAGTGCGGCCGCACTGCCTGGATGCTATAAAATAGAGTTCTCTGAATCTCCCAGTACGGACCGCACAAAGTGGTGTGCGGCCGCACTGGGCCTGTTTTGACTGAACTGGGCTTGTCTTTGGCACTTGTGCAAGTTTCACTCCTTTTGAGCCGATCTTTGACATTTTGTCACTTTGTTGATCAAACCTGCAATCAAGCACAACTTGTGAGCCTTTTGGGACTATTTTGTATGAATATTTGATCAAAGCATAAGCAAAAAGGAGTATAAAATGCGTCAAAATCTCTATTTATCAACTCCCCCAAACTTAAACTTTTGCTTGTCCTCAAGCAAACAAAATAAGACCCACCCCTTAAGAGAATGTCCAAGAAAAATTTAAGCTGTCCTAAAGCAATCTCAACTAGCATCAATTGGGACTATCAATTGCCCTCAATACAAATAAACCATTAACAACATTTACTCTTTGAAAAACCATGGTTCAAGTGCGACACAAGAGCATCAAGAGTTGACTCAACACATCAAAGAACTCTTTCAATTACTCTGGTCATTGTGGAACCCAAACTCACACATCCTCAACTCTCCCTAAGCAAACCTCACCTTTAGAATAGTGGCACGCAAAATGAGGTTAATGGAAATTCACTCATCTCTCTCAAGAAAAAGTCACAAGTCTGGCTCTAGGTACCATATGCTTTCCCCTTATGTGAGTATCCACTAATGTAAGCTTCATTCAACTCAAGATCATATAGGGCTTTTGTGGAGACATTGTGAAGGCTTTTGGTTCAGGGTAGGGAATGTTTTGGTCTAAGTGGGTTCCATCTTCCCTTAAGCACTTCTTTTGATTCATTTGGCATCCATTCAGTTGACTCTTTGAGTCATTTTCACTTCTTTCTAAGGGGTTAGAGAGACACACTGTCACTCTTTTTTAGGCATTTCACACATTTTCTCCTTTTTCAAGTTTCCACACCTTTCATTCTTTGCTTTTCTTGAATCCTTTTTTATTCTTTTTCACATTGAACATTCTTTTTGTCCTTTTGTTTTTCTTTCTTTTTTATTGCCTTTCCTTTTCTTCATTTTTGCGCCTTTTTACCACTTTGTTGCAATCCTCGTGTCTCCCCCAAACTTATACTTTTGCCATGTTCTAAAGGAAAGATCGGGTGCCAAGAGAGGGTGTCTTTTAGAATGGGTATAGGCTTGTATCATGGTTCTTGAAAGAAAAAGGTCTAAGGCTCAAAAGGGTTAACTAGGGATCATATCAGTGGTAGGTTATGGAATTGTTCAAACTATCATTTGGATCAAGGAGAGCCTATAATCATGTCTCAAGTCAAAATTCACCTAGGATTTCGCCTCAACAAACATTCAGGGCAAGTTCTAGACCAATGGCTCGGGACTTGGACTTGCAATTCAATTACTCACCACACAAGCTATGGGATTGCTAAAGACATAGAGTCGGAGGCCTACAACGACCTTAGATACGATTTGAGCACNTTACATGCCTCAACACATGTATTATCTGCCTTTTCCTTAGTTGATATTGTTTCCCTCTCCTTTATATTTCTGTATTTAAGTTATGTGTGTAATCAATTGTTTGTCATAAATTTGATACTCTGTGAATCCCCTTTACCCTTTTATCCCTTTGTATGTGAGTTAATTGTTCAGGGCATAGCAGCACCCCAATATTGCTGTCTATGATCCTGAACTGGATTCATTGAACTCCTTAACTCAATCAATTCCCACTTCCCATTCTCCCCACTATGTGCTTGAGCCTTGACTTAGGTCTGATAGTGTCCTAATCACTATCCAGACCTTTGTCTGACCATCAAAAGGTCTGCTCCTAACTTGTTCATCTAGCAAGTGGTCAGGGGTGTGCCAGCCTGCCTTATGTCTAGGTATGACCACCACTTGTCATGGCCCCTTAATTCCCTTTCACTTTGCACTTACTCCTAGCTATAAGTTCTGACCCTCTCTTTCAAGCCATGCTTTGGGACCCCTGAGCTCCCTTTGAACTTGGATGTTTGAGGGCTGGCTATTCCACACTGCACCATCCTGTTCATANTGATTTCCCTTTCTTTTCTCTTTACAAATCAAGTACTATTGAAACCTTTCCTTAAATATACCTCGTGTATTTTCCCTTCTTATGCTACTGTGAAGGATTTTATTCAAATTTCCTTTCTTTGTTTACACTTTTCCGTTTGAAATTAAATCCCTTGACTAAAGGGAGAATATTTGAGACTGATTTTTTTTTAAAAGGGGTTTTCTTACCTTTCTTGTTTGCTTCTCTACACTATAAAAGAGGCTACCCTTCTACACTTTTACACACGAACACAGAATACCATCTGAGTTCACAATTCCCTTTCACTCTCTCTTTCTGATACTCACACTGCTGTGGTCTTTGCTCGCTTTCTTCTGCATTCTTTACTTCTATACCGGTATGTTTCAATTAGTTAATACGCCCTAAGAACAATGTGTTTAATTCTGTCCACATGTTTTCTAGCATATTATAACGTGCTTCCCCTTCTCTTACAGTCCAACATTTAAATAATCTGTGCAGTTGTTTGTTTGTTGTGAATATGATGCTTTATGAATTCCCTTACCCCTTTTACCCCTTTGTATGTGAGTTTATTATTCAGGGCATAGCAGCACCCCAATATTGCTGTCTATGATCCTGAACTAGATTCATTGAACTCCTTAACTCAATCAATTCCCACTTCCCATTCTCCCCACTATGTGCTTGAGCCTTGACTTAGGTATGATAGTGTCCTAATCACTATCCAGACCTTTGTCTGACCATCAAAAGGTCTGCTCCTAACTTGTTCATCTAGCAAGTGGTCAGGGGTGTGCCAGCCTACCTTATGGCTAGGTATGACCACCACTTGTCATGGCCCCTTAATTCCCTTTCACTTTGCACTTACTCCTAGCTATAAGTTCTGCCCCTCTCTTGCAATCCATGCTTTGGGACCCCTAAGCTCCCTCTGAACTTGGATGCCTGAGGGCTGGCTATTCCACACTGCACCATCCTGTTCATAGTGGCATCCTGGGTGTAAGCAATGCCTGGAATCCCTGAGATTCCTTGAAACTTTGAAACACCCTGGATAATGAGAAGGCTTTGGAGATCTGGACCCCGGAGTTGGTTAAATACGTATTATTGGACATTAAGATTGAATTAGGCTGCTAGGATCTAGCTGTTAGTTTTTGATGTATTTCTATTATTTCAGTTGATTCATTGGGTTGTAATAACTTGTATAGAACTCGGGGAATCTAGTAAAAGGGTGTGGGAGGGGTTTTACTTTCTTGCATCAATAAAGGGTAGATATCATGACTTTAGGACTTTAATTTTTGCACTAGAAATACTGTATAAAAGATGGTTCGATGTTTCTGATTCAAGTCACCTAGATACCATGCCTATAGGGTTTAATGTTTAATTATGATATAAGTCATCTAGAAATCCTGCCTATAGGACCTTAACGTTCATGTAATCAGTGCATATAGAAATCATGCCTATAGGGAATCCATATGCATTATGCAAACTGTAGGGTAATTAAATAATTACCTCTTCTTACCAGTTCTTAACAGACTATTTTAATCAGATATAGATATCATAGGATTCCGCATCAAGTTCGTTCGATTCTTCTTAAGCAATAACAATCTGTTAAATGGTCTCTAATGTCTTAATGTTTTCAACCTCAATCTTTTGACAAAAACTCTTTTGAATCAGTATACATTTGAGTCCTTCAAATCAGCACCTCTTCTGAAATGGTTTCTTCCTAAAATTCTGCCTAAACATTTTCCAACTAAGTTTTGGTCTTCCTGAAATTGTCTTTAAAACAGTTCTGCAGTTTACTCTTTCCTTAAGTATTTCTGACTCTGGAACTCCTTTTATGGTTTATACTCATGATTCTCTCTAAACTTATTTCTAAACTGACTGCAGTCTGTACTTTCCGGCATTAGACTACTTTTCTAGAACCAGTACTTTCTAAATCACTCGCTTAAGATACCTTAAGTTCTGAAAATTGGATCCAAGTTGCCTAATGTGGGCTTCTTGTCTAAACGTATGTATCGAACCAGTCCGCTCGCTGCTTAATTTTTAATTTTAAAGACTAAACCAGTATGTGTAAAGGCATACTAAACACAAGAATCTTAATATCTATAAGTTAGGAATTGTTCAAGCTTGTATTCTTGGTGATAGTGAACAACTGTAGCTAAGCCTTAGTTCTATGTGGGATTCGACTCCGGACATGTAAACCGGATTATATTTGCAACGACCGCTTAGTCCTTTTTATAAGGCATAGTTGGGCGTGATCACTACTTCTTTTATGGCAATAATCTGTCTGCCTATCACTGCCCGTTAAGAAACTGATCCCTTAATTAAAGGCAATCATGTGTGTAATTGATTTTGAATAGTGATTGTTTCCAAGTTTATGTTAAGTCTTTGCTTATCACCTTAATTTCTACTCGTTTTCAAAACTATAAATATCCACCTTCTCTTCTTTGAAAGACACGGACAATTTTTAAGTTCAGAACACACACTTACACTCAAAAATTCTCTCTTGCTTAACTGCTACTTGTGGTACTGTCTGTTTAGCCGGCTGAAAGCCAAGGCTAGACTTTGGAGTCTAACTTACTTTTCTTTACTGCACTTTGCTTCTCTGACTGGTATGTTCTACTTACTTTTCTTTACTGCACTTTGCTTCTCTGACTGGTATGTTCTAACTAATTTTTCAGCATCAACAACAACATGTTTCTTTCATTCTTGTTTGTCTCCTGTTTGTATTTAACTAAGTTTCATTATTAAGCATGCTGTATTATGCCTTTTATGTTCTGAATTAATGTTTCTGTTACTTACTCATCATGGTTTGTGAACCTTAAATCCCCATCCCCAATGTGTTTGGTATCTGTGGTTGGTTTATGGCATGGCAGCATTGAACATTGCTGTCCATGACCCAAACATGATCCCCAGGGATCATAACCTCCATGTTTTCTCTAGTTGTTGTGTGTTCTGGTTGTCTTATAGGCATGCCAGCATCTTCTATTGCTGTGCATGCCCAAAGTTGACCCTTGCCTAAGTACATAGGCTCTTTGCAATGAATTCCCAACCCTTGACCCCCTTTCTATGAAGTTTATCAATTATGTGTTTTACTAATTACTGTTTCCCTAATCACCTTTTACCCCTTTCCTTGTCCCCTCAGTATTAAAACTCCATTCATGTACTTCCACTATCTTCTAAGACTTAAGTTCTGCCCTTCTTGTGTGAGCGTTGCCTTGGGACCTATGAGCTCCCTCTGAACTTGGACACATAAGGGCTGGCCCTTCCACACTGCACTCATCTCTATCTAGTTCTATGAACCTAGGTGTATGCACTGCCCGGGGTTCCTTGAGACCTTTAGGGAACTCTAACATACCCAGGTACGAGAAAGGCTTTGAAACAAGTGGTATTTGAGGCGTTTTGTTCCATAACTCATAGAGGAAGTTAGAATCATGCTTCCTATGGTTGTACTTTTCCCATTTTATGTATTTTCTTTGTAATTTAGCAACTGATCTGTAATAACTTGTAACAAACATTTGGGGTTGGCTAGTGAAAAAGGGATGGGTAATTATGCATGCTCAAGGGTAGAAAACATGCCTATAGGACTGTTTTACATCCTGCGTGTTCAATTCTGCATTTTAGATACCATGCCTATAGGGTTTCATTTAAATTTCTGCATGTTCAACTTCACACCTAGATAACCTACCTATTGGACTTTATTTTAAATTCTGCACGCTTGTTACCACTTAGACATCATGCTTTAGGATCTAAACGGCTACAAATGAGTATCATGTTTATAAGGTTAAGATCAGTACAATATATAGAGATCATGCCTATAGGAATTCCAAGTGAAAACCTGCCTGTTTCTATTTCTCGTTCTACTAGATATCATGTCTATAGGAATTAAAAACACTAGGTATCATGTCTATAGGAATTAAAAACACTAGATATCATGTCTATTGGAATTAAAACCAGCAACACTAGATATCATGTGTATAGGTATTAAAACCAGCAATAATGGATGCCATCATCTGCAGAATCTGAGACTAGTCTAATTTAAAATCAGTCTATTCCTTACCAGTTTTAAATAATTTAATCCTCTATTTAACACAGTTTAGCAAGCATGCCTATAGGATTTCAAGCCGCTCATTTTTTTAAGTTTGTTACTGCTTTGCCACATTCTGAATCAGTAATAGATACCATGCTCATAGGATTCTGCCGCAAACACTTAGGCAAACCTTAGGTAATAACAATAAATAAAACTTAGCCCGTTTCTGATAATTAATAATTGCTACAACCAGCAGGCAGGATTGATTCGGACTTCTTATCTGAGTTATGTAATAAATTGGTCTGCTTCAACAACTTAAAACTCCCCTTTTGCCTAAATGTTTCCATACCCTGCTTGGCTGTTTAAATGTTAGCCCCATTTTATTTCAATTATAGCCTGATTTTGAACCCCAATTGAACCCAATTTGAAGCCTAATTACTCCGACCCAATTGCAATCTGAACCGACCCAAACCCTATTCTATTAAACCGCCCCACTTACCCGTCCAATCCAGGCCGTTGATCAAAATGATCAACAGCCATCAGACCCCCTTACCTTAATTAATCCCAAACGACCCCTTAAACCCTATGATTCCTCACAACATGCCGCCTCTGAATCCCCCTCCTCTCTCAAATCCTCTCTACACCACCGTCAAATCCTAGCCGCCGCCACCCTAATCCGCTCTAATCCATGGCCTTCCAAGGTCATTGGAGACCTGTATCAGCCTCCCAAGGCTTCTACGTGTTCGTTTCTGTGGTCTCATGACCAGATCATGAAGGGGCTTGGTCCAGACTTTGCTTGATGACTGTTCTCCGGTCGTCTCTGATCTTTCTCCGGCCAACCATGGCCATTCGAGTCAGACGTTTGACTCTCCTGCTTAGATCAGTGGCTTTCAAGGCCTTTCTCGTCACTTGGGTTCTTCTGAAATCCTAATCTCTAAGGTTCTTTCGATTTCTTTCTGATCTGCTTCAGATCTATGTTTGCTTTGAACTTCTAAGCATTTTTCTTGAAGTTTCTTTTAAAACTCTGCTTCCAAAACTCTTTATCTTTTTCGATTAGGATTTTTTTGTTAAGTTATTTCAAGACAATCTCTGATTTTTGACATGTTTTGCTATGTTTGCTCGTATTGTTCTCCTCTCTGAGTTTGCATGATAAAACCCCTAATTTCTTCTGAGGTTTCTGAGTCCATTTGTTAGTATTTGTTTGATTTACTTGCTTATCTTCCCTTAATTAAAGGCAATCATGTGTGTAATTGATTCTTAGTAGTGATTGTTTCCATGTTTATGTTAAGTCTTTGCTTATTACCTTAATTTCTACCCGTTTTCAAAACTATAATTACCCGCCTTCTCTTCTTTCAAAGACGAACAATTTTAAGTTCAGAACACACACTTACACCCAAAAACTCTCTCTTGCTTTACTGCTACTTGTGCTACTGTCTGTTTAGCCGGCTGAAAGCCAAGGCTAGACTTTGGAGTCCTGCTTACTTTTCTTTACTGCACTTTGCTTCTCTGACTGGTATGTTCTAACTAATTTTTCAGCATCAACAACAACATGTTTCTTTACTGTTTCTTCCATTCTTGTTTGTCTGTTGTTTGTATTTAACTAAGTTCCATTGTTAAGCATGCTGTATTCTGCCTTTTCTGTTCTGAATTATTTTTTCTATTACTTACTTATCATGGTTTGTGAACCTTAAATCCCCATCCCTAATGTGTTTGGTATCTGTGGTTGGTTTGGGGCATGGCAGCATTGAACATTGTTGTCCATGACCCAAACTTGATCCCCCTGGGATCATAACCTCCATGTTTTCTCTAGTTGTTGTGTGTTCTGGTTGGCTTATAGGCATGCCAATATCTTCTATTGCTGTACATGCGCAAAGCTGATCCTTGCCTAAGTGCATAGGCTCCTTGCAATGAATTCCCAACCCCTGACCCCCTTTGTATGAAGTTATCAACTCTGTATTTTGCTAATTACTGTTTCCCTAATCACCTTTTACCCCTCTCCTTATCCCCTCAGTTTTAAGACTCCATTCCTGCACTTCCACTATCTTCTTAGACTTAAGTTCTGCCCCTCTTGTGTGAGCCTTGCCTTGGGACCCATGAGCTTCCTCTGAACTTGGACACATAAGGGCTGGCCCTTCCACACTGCACTAATCTTTATCTGGTTATATTGAACCTGGGTGTAATCACTGCCCGGGGTTCCTTGAGACCCTTAGGGAACTCTGACAAACCCAGGTCCGAGAAAGGCTTTGAAACAAATGGTATTTGAGGCATTTTGTTCCATAACTCAGAGAGGAAGTCAGAATCAGGCTTCCTATGGTTTTAATTTCCCTTTTTTATGTATTTTATTGATGTAATTCAGCAACTGGTCTGTAATAATTTGTAATGAACATCTGGGGTTGGCTAGTGAAAAAGGGATAGGTAATTATGCATGCTCAAGGGTAGAAAACTTGCCTATAGGATTTGTGTTTTGAATGATTCAATTCTGCATTTAGAAAGTATGCCTATGGGATTGTTTTACATCCTGCATGTTCGATTCTGCATTTTAGATACCATGCCTATGGGATTGTTTTACATCCTGCATGTTCGATACCTATAGGATTTTATTCTGCACGTTTTTTACCACTTAGACATTATGCTCTAGGATCCAAATGGCTATAAATGAGTATCATGTTTATAAGGCTAAAAGTCAGTATAATGTATAGAGATCATGCCTATAGGAATTCCCAAGTGAAAACCTGTCTGCTTCCATTTCTCGTTCAACTAGATATCATGTCTATAGGAATTAAAAATCAGCAACACTAGATATCATGTCTATAGGAGATAAAACCAGCAATAATGGATAACATCATCTGCAGAATCTGAGACTAGTCTAATTTAAAACAGTCTATCCCGAACCAGTTTTTATAATTTAATCCCCTATTTACCACGGTTTAGCAAGCATGCCTATAGGATTTCAAACCGCTCATTTTTAAGTTTGTTACTGCTTTGCCACATTCTGAATCAGTAATAGATACCATGCTAATAGGATTCTGCCCCAAACACTTAGGCAAACCTTAGGTAATAACAATAAATAAAACTGAGCCCGTTTCTGATAATTAATATTTGCTACAACCAGCAGGCAGGTGGTGACTCTTCAAAATGCATAACCCAGTTCCCAAAAGGAATGAGTTGTCCATACCCCAAAAATGTCATAAACCTGATTCTCCCGCCGCGAGGAGGGAAAAAAGGCGCGATAGCATGGCGACTCTGCTGGGGAGAATTAGGCTTTTACCATTTCAGATTGTACTTGTGAATTTGTCCCTTCCCTTTATATGAAATTACTTGTTTGTCTACTACTAAGTCACTGAAGCAGTTTTGGTGCTTCAAAATGAAATAGGAGTTTTGTCCCTTCCCTTTATATACAATTATATATAGAGCATCATTTCATAGCCTGCGAATCCTTTATTATACGCTTCATGGCCCAGAACGTCATGGTCTAAGGACGTCATCCTAACCTTCCAAAGACAGCATTCATGGTCCGGTGGGAACTTGGATCATGTTTAAATTTATGCACAATATTCGCTTGTATTGTTTCTATTTGCAGATAAAACCGGCATGCAACAGCCGTCCCGGCAGGAGCCCGCTCCAGTTCCCGCAGCCATATCAAACTTAACCATTCCCGTAAACCGTCCGCTCACACTCGACCAACCTAAAATATTGCGTCTGTTCTTGGAAAATACCCCTCGGCATACTCCGCCGACAGATCCTGAACTACATATGGCCTGATTCCTGTAAAACCAGGGATATGTAGGCAGCTCAGAAGCTAGGGTGCAGCCTAAACCTCTCCAAAACCATTTCGCTCGGTCAAAATTGGCCATCATATCTTTATTCGAAAACTCTTTCATCATTCCCGGGTAAAGAGGGGCAGCTGTTGATGATCGCTGCCAACTCCGCACTACTAAAAAGTAGCAAGAGAGGGTCGCAATAGCTTTTACCCGATTTTGGGTCGGGATCGATATCCACAGAGAGCTAGAACTGGAATGGAGTATCTATCTAGTTTAGGAATGCGTATGTGTTCTCTGTCATGTCATTGTTGGGGCATTCCTTCACCATAGTTCTATATCTCTCCCAAATCTCATGCAAAGGTTCTGTGGGCTCTTGCTTGAAGGCCAATATATCATCTCGAATTGCCGCCATGTGCCCGGGTGAGAAACATTTAGCAATAAACTTATCTGCCAACTCATCCCAAGTTGTGATGGAATGGTTGGGAAGTCTCTCGAGCCAATCTAATGCTTTCCCCCGAAGTGAGAATGGGAAAAGCCTCAACCTAAGAGCATCCTCGGACACATTCATCTGCTTGCTGCCCCAAAATGTATCCACGAACCCCTTGAGATGTTTGTAGGCATTTTGATCCGTAGCGCTCGTGAAATACCCACGCTGCTCAAGTAAGGTCAGCATCACATTGGTTATCTGAAAATTGCTCGCTCAGATTCTGGGTGGGACAATAGCACTTGCATAGCCTTGATTCAGGAGCACTCGAGGAACCGCTCTTGGAGGTGGTGGAGGAGGGTCTGGAACATTGTCATTTGTATTGGCCTGGCGGCCTCGACGTTGTCCTTGAGGTACAAGAGGCACCTCTTCTTCTCCAATGTCATCTACCTCCTCCCCCACATTCACATTTCCAAGAGGGTCATTAGCATTAAAGCCATTTTGGTACCTGAAGTATTGACACACACAAATTTGTAACAAGAAGGAAAGAAGAACAAAACACAAATCTAACTAAATAGATAGCAAAAACCGTTAGCTCCCCTGCAACAGCACCAAAAAAGTGATCAATGCCAACTCCGCACTACTAAAAAGTAGCAAGAGAGGGTCGCAATAGCTTTTACCTGATTTTGGGTCGGGATCGATATCCACAGAGAGCTAGAATTGGAATTGAGTATTTATCTAGTTTAGGAATACGTATGTGTTCTTAATTACACTTCTCAACATTTTTGGGATTTTCTTTATAATTCTACTTTTATCAAAATTACAAATTGTAAATTTAGCTAAGAGTTAAAATGCTACAAGTTGTTCAAATAGGTTTAAAATGTACTAGGGTAGTGACTACCGCCTAGGTGGTCAATTGACGAGTACTTGAATCTAAAGCACGTTTGACATGATTGGGGAGTATGTTATAACCGTTGCACGACTTTACCCACTCTACACCTCTCGGTGGTTCGAGTGATTTTGCCCGAATTAGCTTTCTCAAGACCAATTGGGTATGCAAATTTGCACAAGCAACTAGGGTTCAATTCGGGTATTACTCTCTCGAGATTTAACCCTTTAATTGGGGCTATGAATCTCTTGAGTACGCCCCAATTTATTGTTGGACCAACTTCGGAGACTTAGGCTCTCTTTCTCAACAAGAGCTCAAGTCAACTCAACACAAACTAGTGTTTGCAACCACTAATTCAGAAATTAACCATGAAATTGGCCCAAATAACAAACACCCATAGTCAAATTAGCCCTAAAATACAAGACCCATTAATTACCCACACTAGGGTTGAGCCACAACCCTAGCTTATGGGTCTAGCTACTGATAATTAAAGGAGAAAAGAAATAAATAGAAGAAGATAAAATACATATTAATTAATTGCTAAGCTAAATACAAAGATTCAATGATGAAAACTAAGTAAAAATGCCCAAAATGGCTAAGAAAAGTCGACCCACGAGTGCAGCTGATGTATTACAATATCTGATACCCTAAAAGTGGAAAAAGAATCTATTTATATTAAGCTGAAAAATATGAAAAAAATTGCCCCTGCGGGGTTAGTGCGGACCGCACAAAATGGACCGCGGTCCGCACTGGGCTCTTGACTTCAAAAATCTCATTCTCTGAACTTGGGCTCCACGGACTGCACAGAATAGACTGCGGCAGCAGAGGCTTCTAGTGCGGTCCGCACAAACTCGACTGCGGACCGCATTGGCTTGAAAACTTCATTTTGCAGCTTCTCTGAATCTTGGCTCTGCGGACCGCACATAATGGTAGTGCGGCCCCATTGCCTTCTGTGCAGACCGCACAAAACCTAGTGTGGCCGCACTGCCTTAATGCCTGAAATACCTTTTGGGATTATTTTGTATGAATATTTGATCAAAGCATAAGCATGAAGGAGTATAAAATGCATCAAAATCTCTAGTTATCAACTCCCCCAAACTTAAGCTTTTGCTTGTCCTCAAGCAAACAAAATAAGACCCACCCCTTAAGAGAATGTCCAAGAAAAATTTTCCGCAGCCCTAAAGTGACCTCAACTAGCCTCAATTGGGACTAACAATTGCCCTCAATACAGATGAATCATTAACAACATTTACTCTTTGAAAAACCATGGATCAAGTGCGACACAAGAGCATCAAGAGGTTACTCGACGCATCAAAGAACTCTTTCAATTACTTTGGTCATTGTGGAACCCAAACTCACACATCCTCAACTCTCCCTAAGCAATCCTCACTTTTAAGATAGTATCACTCAGAACGAGGATAATGGGAATTCCCTCGTATCTCTCAAGAAAAAGCCACAAGTCCGGCTCTAGGTACCATATGCTTGCCCCTTATGTGAGTATCCACTAATGTAAGCTTCATTCAACTCAAGATCATATAGGTTTTTTGTGGAGACATTGTGAAGGCTTTTGGTTCAGGCTAGGAAATGTTTTAGTCTAAGTAGGTTCCATCTTCCCTTAAGCACTTCTTTTGATTCATTTGGCATCCATTCACTTGACTCTTTGAGTCATTTCACTTCTTTCTAAAGGGTTAGAGAGACACATTGTCACTTTTTCTTATGCATTTCAAACCTTTTCTCCTTTTTCAACTTTCCACACCTTTCATTCTCTGCTTTTCTTTGAATCCCTTTTTATTCTTTTTCACATTGAACTTTCTTTTTGTCTTTTTGCTTTTCTTTCTTTTTCATTGCCTTTCCTTTTCTTCATTTTTGTGCCTTTTTACCACTTTGTTGCAATCCTCATCTCTCCACCCAAACTTATACTTTTGCCATGTGCTAAAGGAAAGATCGGGTGCCAAGAGAGGGTATCTTTTAAAACGGGTATATGCTTGTATCACGGTTACTGAAGGAAAAAGGTCTAAGGCTCTAAAGGGTTAACTAGGGATCTTGTCATTGGTAGGATATGGAATTATTCAAACTATCATTTGGATCAAGGAGAGCCTATAATCATGTCTCAAGTCAAAATTCACTTATGATTTCGCCTCAACAAACATTCAGGGCAAGTTCTAGACTAATGGCTCGGGACTTGGGCTTGCAATTCAATTACTCACCGCACAAGCTATGGGATTGCTAAAGACATAGAGTCGGGGGCCCACAACGACCTTAGATAAGATTTAAGCTCACAATGGTCCCGAAAAACCACTTGATGATTATTGGCCAACACAAGAGTCTCAAGGTTACGACTTTCACCATCCTAAACACAACAAATTGTCTTTGACCATAAGATCAAAGGCAAATGTGCTAGGCCCAAGTGAAGCTTTGCTCGAGGTACCCTTAACTATTAACTATGAAAAACAAAAAGAAAAATGGACTCAAACCCTTAAGAAGGTTGTCACGCCATCTATCATTGGGAAGAGCCACCCGGTTCATACAACACTCCACCTTTGGAAAGAACCGTGGCATTAAGAAAACCAAAGGCTTATTGCAAATTTCAAAACAAGAAGCTATCACAACTAAGAAGCTAAAAACGAAAAATTTGCAGAAAGTAAAATGAATATATACAAGAGGGGATTTGTCGAATATACAATAGATGGGATGAATATCTACAATGTAACATAACTTTATATACAGACCAAAAGTAAAATAAAAGTGCGAGAAATGTAGCTAAATGTTGAAAATATATACAAACCAAAGATGAAAAATCAAGAAAGCATAAAAATTGTTAAATATATACAGTCATCCAAAATGTAGGGCCTACCCCCTCAAATGAAAGCTGGCAATGTCCCCAATGCCAACTAGTCTAAATAAAGCATCAAAAAGAGAGAGGGATAAGGATATAAGGAAACTCCCTATGGCCTGTCCGTCTGCATTGGCTCATGTGTGGTCCCTGGGTCCTCTCTATGCTCGGGAACCTCAGACTGGTTCCCTGTGTCCTGCTGCTCTGCTGCTGGGACCTGGGCCTGAACCTGGACAGGCTCCTGAGATACATCCGGTGGCTGATTGGAGGAAACCTCCGTTGGGTCGTCCAACTGGATGACTGCATCATCTGCTCTGGGAATCATCCTCCTCCTCTTGGGAGACCTCTGAGATTGCTCCGGCTGTGGAGGAGCTGCTGGTGCTGGGTCCTGGAGCAATAAGTCTAAAGGCAGGTGGTCTGCCTTCAATCTGTCAACATCCGCTCTCAGCTCCTTCACGGACTCCTTAGAGGCCCGTGTCTTCCTCAGCTTCTTGTGCTCCCTAGCAAGCTCCTTGAGAGCCTTGCTGTGTGAATCAACTACCTCAGCAAGCTTCTTCTGGTTGTCGAGGATTTTCTTTTGGTTGTCTAACATCTCCTTAAGAGCATCCTCTATGGACTGTGGAACCTGTGGAGCTGGAGGAGCCGACTGAGCCTCAACAGTGGTGGTCAAAATGGACAACTTGGATGAGGCAGTCTGCATCCAGTTGTTGATACTCATAAGTGCCTGGCTCAATCTATGGGCAGTAATATGATGGGCCCGGGAAGATGGAATCTCCGGGCCTGCTGAGGTGGATGGGCCAGCAGGAATGGATGAGGATGTGGATGGACCGGGAGGGATATTTGTGGAAGTAGAGGTAGGCTTAGCAGGAGCCACTACCACAACTGGCTCTTCAGACTGGCCAATTGTAGTAGTAGCTGTACCCTTGAAGGTCTTGCTCTTGGGGTTATCATCCCTCTGCATGCTGTACCAAGAGAAAGGGGCCTTCGCTTTGAATTTGACATCGAAGGACCTCTTTTCCACCTTCAAGTCCCGGAAGTACATAGTGAGGGTACTGGGGAACGGATAGTTTCTGTCATGCTCGGCACCCACAATGGAGATAATCCTTGACATCACATTCCCCACATTGATTGGGTACCCCGCCATGATCAAAGCTACCAAAATAGCCCGGGAAAGAGGAAGGGTGTTGTCATGGGTCGTGGGGTCCAACCTGCTACATACAAAAGTCTCCCACCCCCGTGCCTCAAAGTTTAAACTCTGTCTCAAGATCTTGACTCCAGCAGTCAACCAGTCGGGGGTAGTACCTGGGATTGCCAGGTACTGTGCTAGCCAGGGACGAACCTCCTCACCCATTTCCAACTTTGCCATGTATAGGGTCTCATCCTCATCATTGAAGCCAAGGTATTCGTTGAGGTACTTCCCTTCAAATAACACTTTCAAATTCCGAACCTTGGTCACTTTGGAGCCCTTTTTGATGTGAGATACATTGCAGTAAAACTCTTTGACCATGTGTTCGTTGGCATCCACACACTCTTCTAGAAAATGTTCCCAGCCTACTCTTGTTCTAAACTGCCTCACTACGTCTGGATTGTGAGGTAACAAGTCTTTGTCAACAAAACTTCGCTCCGGGATCAACTTTCTCACCGGCCACCACTCCCAAAATTTATGATATGCCACCTTGCTGACAAATCTATCTTGCCAAACCTCCGGCTTTCTGGTTCTAGCAATGCCCCCTACCTGAGGTTCACCCCCTTCTCCGACCTCTTGTTCTCCCCCAACTTCCTCCTCAGCACCTACTGCATCCTCTCCGGATAATGAAGCTGCGGGAGAGGTGGAGTATTCCCCACTACCTTTACCTGAGCCATCAGACGACCCAGAAGAAATATTCACTGACGCTTGGGCAGTGGGGGATGCTGGAGGTGTGTCTCTTAGTCTAAACCTCTCCGGCCAGTCTGCCATGTATTCTGGCACGGAGTCTGGAGAAATCTCCCGTGATGGCTCATACTCACTCCCCGAAGACTGGGAAGCAGCCCTATCAACAACTTTTATAAGTTTTCTGGTCCTTTTAATATTTTCCCGAGCTTGGGGTGTGAGTTTTATCATCTTCTTCTTCCCTACCTAGGAAGATTCTCCTCTGCCTGGTTGTTTACCTCGTTGTCTCACCATTGTCTGCAATCATAGTTCAATCAACTTGTTAGTATTAGTGTAATCAGTTAAGAGCAAAGTTGCAGAAGCAGGAAAGATAAGGTGCAGACAGGTTGCAGAAGTTGCACAGTGCGGACCGCACAAAAGCAATTGCGGCCGCACTGAGGTCACCGCGGACCACACAAAATCAACTGCGGTCCGCACAGAGGTGGGGTTCAGACTACCCACTCTCTGTATCTAGGCAGTGTGGACCACACAAAAATAGACCGCGGCCGCACTGCCTGAGGTTCAGCAATCAAGAGGGTATCAACGCGGTCCGCACAAAATGGTAGTGCGGACCGCACTGGGGAACCGCGGACCGCACAAAAACGACCGCGGTCCGCACTGAGTGCCCAGTTGTGGCACTAAATTAGGGTTCCATGTATTTTTATTTTGGGTCCAATTCTTCACCTAAGTAGTGTCTCTACATGATTACCCATTGGTTTTAACTATCTATGGCTATTTTAACCTAAAAATCAACAACCATAACCTACTCAATTGAGGTTAATAAGGGAAGAAAAGAGTGAAAAAAAGAAAAAAGAAAATTAAGAGAAAATTAACAAGATTGATCTATTAAAAAGTAAGTAATGGTACTAGATGTGGGAGTTAATGAAGAATATCAAGTCCAAGCAGTTTATTGTAAGCAAAATGAATGATGCACATTGATTTTTTTAGGGTTTTGAGAGTTAGAGGTGCGAAAAGGGTAAAAGGAGGCCCTCAGGCCCTATTTATAGAAAGGGACCTATGGCCCAGTCTCACCAACCAGTGCGGACCGTACACAATGGACCGCGGTCCGCACTGCACAGCCTCATTCCAATTCAACTTAGCAAACCACTGCGGTCCGCTCAAAATGGACCGCGGCCCACCGCAGACCACACAAAATACAGTGCGGCCGCAGTGGCAAACTTCAGAGAGTCATCACATCACCCTTTACCAGTGCGGTCCCCACAAAATGGTAGTGCGGCCGCACTGGAAACTTCAGAGACCTGTGCATTTTTTAAACTATGTCCTGCACTGCATCAACTCAATCCTNAATCAACTTTCTCACCGGCCACCACTCCCTAAATTTGTGGTACGCCACCTCACTCACGAACCTATCTCGCCAAACCTCCGGCTTCCTCATTCTATCAACACCCCCAACCCTTGGTTCTCCTCCTTCTGCCACTTCCTCATCTCCCTCTACTTCCTCTTCATCTCCTCCTCCACCCTCTCCGGATAAAGAAGCTGTGGGAGAGGTGGAGTATTCCCCACTACCTGCTGCTGAGCCCTCAGACGACTCAGAAATCACATGTGTTGGTGCTTGGGCAGTGGAGGAGTGTCTCGTAGCCTGAATCTCTCCGGCCAGTCTTCAACATATTCTGGCACAGAGTCTGAAGAGATGTCCCATGAGGGCTCATACTCACTCCCCGAGGAATGTGCAGCAGCTCTGTCAGCAACTTTGATCAGCTTTCTTGTCTTTTTAATGTTTTCCCGGACTTGGGGAGTGAATTTGATCATTTTCTTGCCCTTGCCCCCCCGGGAGGATTCACCTTTGCCCGGTTGTTTTGAGCCTTTTCCTTGTTGTCTCACCATTGTCTGCAATCACAATTCAAATAACTTGGTAGTATCAGTAGTTTCAGATAAAACAGTGTTGCAAAACAGAGTAAAATTGTTGCAGACATGTTGCAGAAGTTGGCCAGTGCGGACCACACAAAATCAACTGCGTCCGCACTGAGGTCACCGCGGACCGCACAGAGGTGGGGTTCAGACTACCCACTCTCTGTATCTAGGCAGTGTGGACCGCATAAAATGGACCGCGGACGCACTGCCTGAGGTTCAGCATTAGAAGGTTATCAGTGCTGTCCGCACAAAATGGTAGTGCGGACCGCACTGGGGCACCGCGGACCGCACAAAAACGACGGCGGTCCCAACTGAATGCCCAGTTGTGGCACTAAATTAGGGTTTCCAAGATTTTGAAATTATGTCTAAATTAACACCTAAATCATGCTCCTACTTGTTCGCTCAGTTCATTTAACTAACTAATTCCACATGAATCAAAAATTTAAACAAACCCAACCTAATCAATTGAAGAAAAATTATGGAAAACAAAGAAGGGGAAGCAGGAGAAACAACTTGAAAGAAATTAACAAAAGAAAACAATTAAGGGGAATGAAATGGTACCGGATATGAGGTGTAATGAAGAATAACAAGTCCAACAATTAATCACGAGCAGATGGAAGGTGATGGACCGCGACCGCAGTGGACCACCGCGGGCCGCACAAAATCAACTGCGGTCGCGGTGGCAAACTTCAGAGAGTCCTCACATCACCTTTAACAAGTGCGGTCCGCACAAAATGGTAGTGCGACCGCACTGGAAACTTCAGAGACCTGTGCATTTTTTTTCAATTATGTCCTGCACTGCATCAACTCAATCCTGTAACATCTCACAACCAGTTAGCCCAAAAATCAATGCTACACTACAATGAAAATAAAATAACAATAAGAAGAAAAAAACACATGGGTTGCCTCCCAGGAAGCGCCTGATTTAACGTCGCGACACGGCACATGTTACCATCCAATCATTTGAAATGCACAAGAGCCACCATATGGCTATCATCAAACTTCCCCAAATAATGCTTGACTCTATGCCCATTCACTCTAAAGACTTCTCCACTTTTGTTCTTTAAATCAAGAGCACCAAACGGGGTCACACACACTACTTCAAATGGTCCGCTCCACTTTGACTTCAGCTTTCCCAAGAACAACCTTAGACGAGAATTGAATAAGAGCACCAAATCCCCCACCTTGAACTCCTTGCCCCGAGTGTATTTATCATGAAGATATTTCATTTTATCCTTATACAGGGACGAACTAGAGTAGGCATGGAACCTAAATTCATCAAGCTCATTGAGTTTCTCTACCCAAAGATTAGCAGCTATATCCCAATCAAGATTCAACTTCTTCAAGGCCCACATGGCCTTATGCTCCAACTCCACTGGTAAATGACATGCTTTCCCAAACACCAACCAGTATGGAGACATACCAATTGGGGTCTTGTAAGCGGTCCGGTAAGCCCATAGAGCATCATCTAACTTTTTAGACCAATCGGTCCTATCGGCATTGACGGTTTTGGATAAAATGCTCTTGATCTCCCTGTTAGACACTTCAACCTGGCCACTTGCTTGAGGATGATAAGGCGTAGACACTTTGTGGTTGACACCATACTTGGAAAGCAAGGCATCAAAAGCTCTATTCCAAAAATGCGATCCTCCATCACTAATAATTGCCCGAGGTGTACCAAACCTTGTGAAAATGCTCTTCTTCATAAATGCCACCACACTCCTAGCTTCATTGTTGGGCAAGGCCACGGCCTCAACCCATTTTGAGACATAATCAACCGCTACAAGAATGTAGGTGTTTCCACACGATCTTACAAAAGGGCCGATAAAATCGATACCCCATACATCAAAGATATCCACTTCGAGAATTGTGTTTAGAGGCATCTCATCTTTCTTGGAAATCCCGCCCGCTCGTTGACATTGATCACACATTTTGACTAGATCACTTGCATCTTTGAACAAGGTTGGCCAATAAAAACCACAACTCAGAACTTTCGAAGTCGTCCTCGCCCCTCCATGATGGCCACCATAGGGGGAGGAATGACAAGCCTCTAGGATGCTAAATTGCTCCTCCTCAGGTACACACCTCCGGATCACTCCGTCGGTGCAAATCTTAAACAAGTATGGCTCGTCCCAATAGAAGTCCAAACTATCCCGTTTGAGCTTCTTCCTTTGGTTAGAAGAGAGCTCACACGAGATGATGCCAGTCACAAGGAAATTAGCAATGTCCGCAAACCATGGCATATCACTCATCGACACAGAAAGTAGTTGCTCATCGGGGAATGTGTCATTGATCTCTAGGCCATCACACGGCCTTCCTTCCTCCTCCAAGCGGGACAAATGATCCGCCACTTGGTTTTCACTACCTTTCCGGTCCACCATCTCCAAATCAAACTCTTAAAGTAATAAGACCCATCGCATCAGCCTAGCTTTGGAGTCTTTCTTTGTCATCAAATATCTAAGAGCTACATGATCGAAGTGCACTATGACTTTGGCTCCCATAAGATATGGACGAAATTTTTCCATGGCAAACACAATAGCCAACAATTCCTTCTCAGTCACCGTGTAGTTCCTTTGAGCCTCGTTCATAGTCTTGCTCGCATAGTACACTGGATGAAACATTTTGTTCACTCTTTGACCCAAAACTACCCCAGCCGCAACATCACTCGCATCGCACATGAGCTCGAAAGGCAAGCTCCAATTGGGTGCGGTAATGATCGGGTGGTGGTCAACTTATGCTTGAGAAGTTCAAAGGCTTCCATACATCTCTCATCAAACACAAACTTTGTATCCTTTTCTAGCAACTTGCAAAGAGGAGTCACTACCTTCGAAAAGTCCTTGATAAATCACCGGTAGAACCCCGCATGCCCAAGAAAACTCCTCACCCCCTTGACAGAAGGGGGGGGAGGAAGCCTTGAAATCACCTCTATCTTGGCTTTGTCAACTTCAATCCCATGCTTTAAAATTTTATGGCCCAACACTATGCCCTCTTCAACCATGAAGTGGCATTTTCCCCAATTTAGCACAAGATTGGTGTCTTCACACCGGGCCAAAACTCTATCCAAATTGTGCAAACACTCATCGAATGAATCACCCACAATACTGAAGTCGTCCATGAAAATCTCTAATATATCTTCCACCATATCGGTAAAAATGGCCATCATACACCGTCGGAATGTTGTCGGTGCATTGCACAACGCAAAGGGCATCCGAGTGAAAGCAAAGGTGCCATATATACAAGTAAAGGTTGTCTTCTCCTGATCCTCGGGAGCTATCAAAATTTGATTGTACCCTGAATAACCGTCCAAGAAACAACAGAAGGCACGCCCAGCAAGGCGATCTAGCATCTGGTCCAGGAAAGACAATGGGAAGTGATCCTTGCGGGTCATCTTGTTTAGCTTGCGGTAGTCCATGCACACCCTCCATCCGGTCACTGTCCGGGTTGGAATAAGTTCATTATCAACATTGGTCACCACGGTCATACCACCCTTCTTCGGCACACATTGCACCGGAGAAGTCCATGAGCTGTCAGAGATAGGATACACCACGCCGGCATCTAACCACTTGATCACCTCTTTTTTCACCACTTCTTGCATCGCCTCATTGAGCCTCCTTTGATGTTCCAAGGAGGGTTTTGCATCATCTTCCAGATAATCTTATGCATACAGAACGCGGGGCTTATTCCCCGAATGTCAGCTAGAGTCCATCCAATTTCCTTTTTCTGCTTTTTGAGCACCGCCAATGTGGCATCTACCTGCATGTTAGTAAGACAAGAGGAAAGAATAACTGGTAAAGTTGAATTAGAGCCCAAGAATTCATACCTGAGGTGTGGAGGTAATGGCTTCAACTCCAACACCGGGGGTTCCTCAATTAAAGCATTCACGCACTCCACTCGACCCGCATCATCATTGACATCCAAATTCAACAATACGGCCTCCAAAGGGTCCTCAACATTGATCATTGCACTAGTATCATCAATTATCACAGCAGTGACTAAATCCACAAATGAGCACACTTAGGTACAATTGGGCTGCTTCATTGACTTGCACACATGAAAGACTACCTTTTCATCACCCACCCTGAAAGTGAGTTCCCCTACTTCCACTTCCACTAGAGCCTTCCCTGTAGCAAGGAAAGGTATCTCTAATATGATCGGGACCTCATATTCTACCTCACAATCCAAGATGACAAAATCAGCTGGCAAGATAAATTTGTCCACCCGGACAAGCACATCATTAATAATACCCAATGGTCGCTTCATAGATCGGTCTGCCATTTGCAATCGCATGGAAGTTGGCCTCGGAGGCCCAATACCCAAAATCTTGAAAATTGAGAAGGTCATTAAGTTGATTCTTGCCCCAAGATCACATAAAGCTTTGGCAAAGTCTGCACTACCAATAGTGCATGCGATAGTGAAAGCACCGGGATCCTCTAATTTTGGGGCCATTGAATGTACTATAGCACTAACTTGGTGGGTCATCTTGATAGTTTCACAGTCCATTGATCTTTTCTTTGTAACCAAATCTTTCATGAATTTAGCATAACCAGGCATTTGCTCCAAAGCCTCCACCAAAGGCACGTTGATGGATAAGCTCTTCATCATGTCAATGAACTTTTTGAATTGATTCTCACTTTTCTGCTTGGCTAGCCTCTGAGGATAAGGGGGAGGTGGCCTAGGAAAAGGTGCCTTGGCTTTTGGCACAACCGGCTCCGGCATGTCAATTACGCTAGACGGGTTCACGTCACTTTGTGTTTCCACCTCGGCCTCATTAATGTCAATCCTCACTTCATTGTTCACATTGTCATCAACCACATCTTCAACTACCAAAGGAACTTCATCTTCTTGCAACTTAACATCATCCACAACTTGCTTTTGTTTCGAGGCATTCACATCACCGCCTCGTCCACTCCTAGTTGTCACAGCCATAACATGATTGTTTCCTCCCTTTGGGTTCACTACCGTATCACTTGGTAGAGCACCCTTAGGGCGTGTATTCAAGGACTGAGAGATTTGACCTAGTTGCACCTCCAAATTCCTAATTGAAGTATTGTGAGAAGCCAATTGCGCATCAGAATCCACATTCTTTTTCATCATTTGTTCGAACATCATTTCAATTCTACCCATTTCATTACCCGAAGAACTAGGACCTTGAGAAGGGAAAGGGGGTGGATTGTTCGGTTGTTGGTACATTGGGGGCCTTTGAAAGCCTTGCCCCCGG
Organism: Nicotiana attenuata; assembly: GCF_001879085.1. Classification (NCBI taxonomy): domain Eukaryota; kingdom Viridiplantae; phylum Streptophyta; class Magnoliopsida; order Solanales; family Solanaceae; genus Nicotiana; species Nicotiana attenuata. The sequence continues at coordinate 74,436 of NW_017672617.1, forward strand.
TTTCCTTGGTTTCCATTATTCCATCCACCTTGATTGTTATTGTTGCCCCAATTGTTATTATTACCATTCCAATTCCCTTGGTTGCCTTGATTGTTGTTCTGATTGCCCCAGTTGTTGTTTTGATTATTGTTCCCCCAATTACCACTGTTTTGTTGTTGATTGCCCCAATTGCCCTGGGGTCGCCACTGTTGTTGGTTGGAAGAGTTGCCCCATTGGCCTTGAAAATTGTTCACATATTGTACCTCTTCATTTTGCTCATCATAGCCATCATTTTGAAACCCATCACAATCATCATCAAATTGCTCAGAATTCCCTTGGTTTTGTTGCCTTCTTTGCCTTCTCTTGTTGGTAAGCATATTAATACCCTCCATGGCATTCACTTGGCGAGGATTTTGGACTTGTTGCAACTGTGCCTTAGCCAATTGGTTCATAGTAGTTGTCAACTCCGCTATATCTTGCCCATGGTCGTGTAATTCCTTATGCAAATGAATAACCGTAGGGTCACCTTGAGGAACAGTGGCTCTACTTTGCCATGCGGAGGACGTATCCGCCATCTCATCAAGAACGGCACAAGCTTCATCATACGTCAATTTCATAAAATTACCCCCAGCGAGTTGATTGACTATGCATTGATTTGTAGTATTGATGCCCCGGTAGAAAGTTTGTTGCAACATATTCTCCGTCATGTCATTATTGGGGCATTCCTTCACCATCGTTCTATACCGCTCCCAAATCTCATGCAAAGGTTCCGTGGGTTCTTGCTTGAAGGCCAATATCTCATCTCGAAGTGCCGCCATGTGCCCGGGTGAGAAAAATTTAGCAATAAACTTATCCGCCAACTCATCCCAAGTTGTGATGGAATGGTTGGGGAGTCTCTCGAGCCAATCCAATGCTTTCCCCCGAAGTGAGAATGGGAAAAGCCTCAACCTAAGAGCATCCTCGGACACATTCGTCTGCTTGCTCCCCCAACATGTATCAACGAACTCCTTGAGATATTTGTAGGCATTTTGATCCGCAGCGCCCGTAAAATACCCACACTGCTCAAGTAAGGTCAACATCACATTGGTTATCTGAAAATTGCCCGCCCGGATTCTGGGTGGGACAATAGCACTTGCATAGCCTTGGTTCGGTAGCACCCGAGGAACCGCTCTTGGAGGTGGCGGAGGAGGGTATGGAACGTTTTCATTAGCATTGGCCTAGCGGCCTCGTCGTGGTCCAGGAGGTACAAGAGGCACCTCGTCTTCTCCAATGTCATCTACCTCCTCCCCCGCATTCATATTTCCAAGAGGGTCATTTGCATTTAAAGCCATTTTGGTACCTGTAGTATTGACACAAACAAATTAGTAACAAGAAGGAAAGAAGAACAAAACACAAATCTAACTAAATAGATAGCCAAAAGAGTTAGCTCCCCGGCGATGGTGCCAAAAAGTTGATCGCAGCCAACTCTGCACTACTAATAAGTAGCAAGAGAGGGTCGCAATAACTTTTACCCGATTTTGGGTCGGGATCGAATCCTCAGAGAGCTAGAAGTTGGAACCGAGTATCTATCTAGTGTAGAATTGCATTTGTGTTCTTAATTACACTTCTCAACATTTTTGGGATTTTCTTTATAATTCTAATTTTAACAAACTACAAGATTGTAAATTATGCTAAGAGTTAAATTGCTACGGGTTGTTCAAATAGTAAAAAGGGCACTAGGGTAGTGACATCTGCCTAGGTGGGCAATTGACAGGTATTTGAAACTAAGGCATAATTGACATGATTGGGGAATATGATATAACCGTTGCACTACTTTACCCACTCTACACCTCTCGGCGGTTCAAGTAGTTTTGCCCAATTGACTTTCTCAAGACCAAATGGGTATGCAAATTTGCATAAGCAACTAGGGTTTAAGTCGGGTATAACTCTCTCGAGGTTTAACCCTTTAAATGGGACTATCAATCTCTTGAGTACATCCCAATTCCTTGTTGGATCAATTTTGGAGACTTAGGCTCTCTTTCTCAAGAAGAGCCCAAGTCAACTAAGCACAAACTAGTATATGCAACCACTAATTCAGAAATAAACCAAGAAATTGATCCAAATACCAAACACCCATAGTCAATTTAACCTTAAAATACAAGACCCATCAATTACCCACACTAGGGTTGAGCCACAACCCTAGCTATAGGGTCTAGCTACTCATATTCAAAGAAGAAAAACAAGAAATAGATGAAGATGAACATATATTAATTAATTACTAAACTAAATACAAAGATTCAATGATGAAAAGTAAGTAAAAATGCCCAAAATGGCTAAGAAAAGTCGTCTCACGAGCGCAACTTACGTATTACAATATCTGATACCCTAAAAATGGAAAAAGTATCTATTTATACTAAGCTGAAAAATATGGACAAAATTGCCCCTGCGGGGTTAGTGCGGACCGCACAAAATGGACCGCGGTCCGCTCTGGGCTCTTGTCTTCAAATTCTTGCTCTCTGAACTTGAGCTCCGCGGACCGCACAGAATGGACTGCGGCCGCGGAGGCTTCTAGTGCGGTCCGCACAAAGTTGACTGCGGACCGCGGAGGCTTAAAACTTGAAAATGCAACCTCTCTGAATCTTAGCACTGCGGACCGCACGGAATGGTAGTGCGGCCACATTGCCTTCAGTTCGGACCGCACAAAACCTAGTGCGGCCGCACTGCCTGGATGCTATAAAATAGAGTTCTCTGAATCTCCAGTGCGGACCGCACAAAGTGGTGTGCGGCCGCACTGGGCCTGTTTTGACTGAACTTGGCTTGTCTTTGGCACTTGTGCAAGTTTCACTCCTTTTGAGCCGATCTTTGACATTTTGTCACTTTGTTGATCAAACCTGCAATCAAGCACAACTTGTGAGCCTTTTGGGACTATTTTGTATGAATATTTGATCAAAGCATAAGCAAAAAGGAGTATAAAATGCGTCAAAATCTCTATTTATCAATGAGCACAGTTTTTCACCCTCAGACGGATGGGCAGTCCGAGTGCACTATTCAGATATTGGAGGACATGTTACGCGCTTGTGTCATTGATTTTGGGGGTTCATGGGACCAGTTTCTACCGCTCGCGGAGTTTGCATATAACAACAGTTATCAATCGAGTATTCAAATGTCTCCATATGAGGCTTTATATGGGAGACGGTGTAGATCTCTAGTAGGATGGTTCGAGCCAGGCGAGGCCAGGCTTTTGGGTACAGACTTGGTGCAGGATGCTTTGTACAAGGTAAAAGTGATTCAGGAGCGGCTTCGTACAGCGCAGTCGAGACAAAAGAGTTATGCTGATAGGAGGGTTCATGATGTGTCTTACATGGTTGGGGAGAAGGTTTTACTGAATTTTTCACCCATGAAGGGTGTTATGAGATTTGAGAAGAAAGGTAAATTGAGTCCTCGGTTCATCGGGCCTTTTGAGGTGCTTCGGAGGATTGGGGAGGTGGCTTATGAGCTGGCTTTGCCACCTAGCTTATCGAGTGTACATCCGGTATTTCATGTTTCTATGCTCCGATAGTATTGGCGATCCATCTCATGTTTTGGATTTCAGCACGGTTCAGTTAGATGGTGATTTAACTTATGATGTGGAGCCAGTGGATATTTTGGAGTGGCAGGTCCGAAAGTTGAGATCAAAGGATATAGCTTCAGTGAAAGTGCAGTGGAGAGGTTGGCCCGTGGAGGAGGCCACCTGGGAGACCGAGCGGGAGATGCGGAGCAGATATCCTCACATATTTGAGGTTCCAGGTATATTTCTTGACTCGTTCGAGGACGAACGTTTGTTTAAGAAGGGGAAGATGTAACGACCCGGCCGGTCGTTTCATGAGTTACAACCATGCTTCCCCCATTTCTGCTTCTTTATGTGTTGTTCAGCTATATTTCATCATATCGTGTTAGTTGTTCTGTGTTAAGAGTGGTCTTGGGGTGGAATGAGACACTTAGTCTCTTATTTGGAAGCTTAAGTTGGAAAAGTAAACCAGATGTTGACTTATGTGTGGAAGATCTCGGATGTGAATTCTGATGGTTCGTATAGCTTCGTTAGGTGATTTTGGACTTAGGAGCGTGTTCGGAATATAATTTGGAGGTCCGTGATAGATATAGGCTTAAATTGGCAAAATTGGAATTTGGCGTTTTCCGGTCGGTAGTGGAAATCTTGATATCGGGGCCGGAATGGAATTTCGGAAATTGGAGTAGGTCCGTAGTGTCATTTGTGCAAAATTTTGGGTCATTCGGACGAGGTTTGGTAGGTTTTGGCATCGTTTGCGGAATTTGAAAGTTCGAAAATCCTTAGGCTTGAATCCGAGGGCGATTTGGTGTTTCGATGTTGTTTTGAGTGTTCCGAAGATTGGTATAAGTTTGAATGATGATATGTGACTTGTTGGTATGTTTGGTTGAGGTCCCGAGGGCCTCGGGTTGAATTTGGGTGGTTGACGGAAAGTTTGACATTGAGTTAATGCAGCAGATTTTGCTGCTTCTGTCATATCCGCACCAGCGGATTGGGGACTGCAGGTGCGTGGCAGGTGCGAGAGGGAAGCCGCAGATGCGGAGAATTTAGAGCTGAGGCAAATCCGCAGGTGCGCACAAAGGACCGCACCTGCGAGATCGCAGGAGCGAGATGTTGACCGTAGAAGCGGGTTTTGGGATTTAAGTGAGGACCGCACCTGCGATAGATTTTTCGCTTGTGCGGCGTCACAGAAGCGACTTGGAGACGGCAGATGCAGAAATTGCTGGGCAGAAAGTAGAAATTGAATCTTTCGCGAAATTTGGCCCATTCCACCATTTTTGAAGTCGGGATTGAAGCTGTTGGAGGGTTTTGAAGAGGGAATCAAGGGGAAACTTGTTGAGGTAAGATTTTTGAACTTAATACTCGATTCTATGGTGATTTTCAGTAGATTAAGCTTGGAATTTGTGGGATTTAAGGGTGAAAATTGGGGAATTAGGGCTTGGAACTTGAGAGTTAAAATTGGGTGATTGAGGGGTCAAACGAAGTTAGATTTTGGTAAATTCTGTATGTATGGACTCGTGAGAGGATAAGGATTCTAGTGTTGTGATTTTTATCGGATTCCAAGACGTGGGCCCGCGGGTTGGGTTTGGCCAATTTCGGGAATTTTGATTTAATTTGATAATTTTCGCGTGGGCTTTGTTCCTTTAGCATGTAGTGATTATTTGATTCTGATTTTGGATAGATTCGGGGCGATTTGAGGCCGAGTCAAGCGGCAAGGGCATCACGGAGTAGATTTTCGTCCGGTTTGAGGTAGTAACGATTGTAAATCTAGACGCGAGGGTATGAAACCCCGAAATTTTATACTATTCTAATAAATGAGGTGACGCACCTGCTAGGTGACGGGCGTGTGGGCGTGCACCAGTAGGGATTGTGACTTGGTTCGTCCCGTGGCAACTGTAGAGCTGCATATTTTGATAAACTCTATATGGTATCTATGTGTTTTAGGAATGATTCTGTTAACTTGGGCTGAATGCTATGTTTGGGGCCTTGTGCCGTACTGTTTGGACCCTCAGGGGTATTTTACTGTTATCCACACACTGTTTTTATTCGAAAGCATATCCTCAGTCATGATATTTTACCTATTCATTGTTCGATTCAGTTTCATTACTCTATTTTTAAATATATGAAAGTTGTTTGGGCTGAGTTCCCTGATTTTTTCACTGAAATGCCCGAGTGGCTTGTGAGGTTGATGACTGAGAGAGGCCGAGGGCCTGATGGTGAGGATTATATAATTATGGATCGGGCTGCACGCCGCAACGATATATGGATCGGGCTGCATGCCGCAACGGTATTGGGTCGGGCTGTACGCTGCAGTGATATAGCGCTTGGGCTGTAGGAGCCCCTCCGGAGTCTGCACACCCCTAGTGAGCGCAGTCGACTATATATTTATGGATCGGGTTGCACGCCGCAACGGTTATTATAAGATACCTATTGAGCGTGAGTGCTGAGTGTGAGTGCTGATTGATGAGAGTTGAGTCATGAGTGACTGAGAGGCTTTACCCGAGGGGCTTATTTTATGAAATATCGTTTTCACTCTTCTTTTATACTGAGCCTCTATTGAAAATGTTGAACAAATGTTTTAACAATTTTGTTTGAAACTGGAGTTTTTACTAGATGTTCAGAATTTAATTACTGATTTGATCTTGTTATTCCCACTGAGGTTGTTATGTTATGAGATGTATAAGATTTTAAATGCTCGTCACCGCACTCAACCTTTATTTATAATTGTTACTTACTGAGTTGGCGTACTCACGTTACTCCCTGAACCTTGTGTGCAGATCTAGGTGCCAGGGCATCCGAGTGAGAGCTGTTCCTTTCTTTCAGAGCATTTTCAGAGTTAGCTAGGTAGCTGCATGGCGTCCGCGGCCCTGCCCTTCTCCTTCCTATCTTTTAGTATTTGTTTTTATCAGACTCATCTTGTATTGAGTAGACAGTATCGGATTGTATTTTAGTGGCTCATGACTAGTGACACCGGGATCGGGCAGTGTTTGTTGCTTTGCATATTTTTCTACTTGTTTTGAAATGTTTAAACGAAAGATTTGTGATAATATCTGATTAGTAAACGAATTAAGAAAAAGACCTTTTATGTTGTAAATGTCAAATCGGCTAGCCTAGTATTGCGATAGGTGCTATCACGACCAGGGTGGTTTGGGGTCATGACACATGAAGTATAATTACTTTCGGATATAGAACACTGACCCCAATCCATATGGTGGAAATCGCTTCAAAAATCGCTTCAATCCGAGCTCCATGGCTCCAAATATGTTAAAAATGGCGAAACCTCAAAATATAGCTTCTGCCCAGGCATTTACTCTTCGTGATGGCGGAAAATAATTCGCGATCGCGAAGCACAACATTTCTCAGCCCAAAATTTGCCCTTCGCGTTCGCGAAAAATGCTTCGCGATCGCGAAGAACAAATGCCTAGCTCTTCTAGACAGCCTCTAGTATAATGGTCATAACTTTTTGTACAAAACTTCTAATTACAAATGGTTTAACTTTTTGAAAACTAGACTCCAAAGAATACAACTTTCATGCTTTGCTCATCTCCCATTTCCTTATAGATTACAAGATATATGCTCCCAAGTTGGAAGAATTGACTAAAGTATGATTTTTGAGTAAACGACCCCGGAATCCAGATTTGAAGGTTCCAACAGGTTTGTATGATGATTTCGAACTTGGCGTATGTCCGGATCGGGTTTTGGATGACCCGGGAGCGTTTTGGTGCCTAATAGTGAAAGTTGATTTTAAGGATATTAAAGTTCTTAAATATTTGGTTTGGATTGGGTTTTTGTGTTATCGAGGTCCGAGCGGAATTCCGATACCGGAAACAGTTCCGTATTGTCATTTAAGACTTGCACGCAAAATTTGGTGTCAATCCGAGTAGTATAAGTGTGTTTCGTCGCATTGGATGTGAATCGAAGAACTTGAATTTCATAAGTTTGATCAATTGGTTTTGTGGGTTGATTCTTAGATTTAGCATTGTTCTGGGCATTCCGAGGGTTCAAGCGAGTCTATTTTATGATATCAAACTTGTCGGTATGTTCGGGCGGAGCCCCGGGGGCCCCGAGCTTCAATTGGACGAGGTTCGAGTTGAGTTAGAAAAATTAGAAAGAGCTGAAGCTCCTAGTTTCTGTCATAACCGCACCTGCGGTCGGCCGGCCGCAGGTGCGAGACCGCAAAAGCGGTCAACCCTTCGCAGGTGTGGCCCCAGAGGAGGAGCCCAGAAACCGCAGATGCAGCTCCTTTTCCGCAGAAGCGGAACCGCAGAAGTGGCCCCAGACCGTAGATGTGGCCCTAGCCAGCCCAAGCAAAGTCCGCAGATGCAGACACTTCCTCGCAGAAGCGAGACCGCAGATGCTGAAATCGCAGAAGGCAGCGCCTTCATTTAATACGGGAAATGTGTCATTTTTGACACATTTCATTCAATTTGTTGGGCAATTTGGGAGCTTCCAAAGAGGGGATTTTGGCCAAGCATTGCGAGGTAAATTATAATGTGAGTTTAATATGTGGTTTTTGGATAGATTAACACACCAAGATTAGTGAAAATCATGGGATTGGAGTAAAACCTAGGGTTTTGATAAAAACAAGATTTAACCACGAAATTTGTTATGAAATGGAGTAAAAATCATATATTCTTGATCCTTAGGTTACGGGTAGCAACTTTCTTAAAACATTTCCAGAATTCGGGCACGTGGGCCCGGGGATGAATTTTAGGAATCTTGCCTTTGGGATTGGATAGTCACTTTGATAGCTAGAATATTAACTTGTAAGCCTATAATGATGGATTTTTACATTATTTGAATAGTTTCAGATTGTGCGGCTCCGGTTTGAGGGTTTGATAGCATTCTTGAGTTAGAAGTAGGCCCGAAATAAGGTAAGTCTCCTTTCTAACCTTGTAAGAGGGAAATTTCCTCATAGGTGAACTTAACTATTATGTGATTTAATTGTGGGGGCTATGTACATACGAAGTGACGAGAGTCCGTACTTAGCTACTATTCCTGTTGTGCCCGGGTAGTTCTAGGCCTACACCATGCTTTGTGGGTACTGTTATATGATTTTAAGTTATTGAATTGCATTGACTGAAACTTCATTGAGAATGTCTGATTTCAAGTAGATAATTAATTTGAAAAGAATTAAGGAAACCCTTAAGTTGTATTTATACGTAACCGCGTTGCAAGTATATCATGCGAGCGGGGTGATTACTTTCACTACTCTCATGGGAGCGGGCCGTTCGGCTCGGCAGGTTGGTAATTTTATATATATATATATATATATATATATATATGTGTGTGTGTGTGTGTGTGTGTGTGTGTGTGTGTGTATGTGTGTGTGTGTGTGGTTCGGGCCGTTCGACCCTCGGCAGTGCACATTTTACTTTTATGTTGGATCGGGCCGAACGTCCTCGATGGTATTTTTGTGTGATAGTGGAACCAGAACCTCTTGTAATTCGTATGCTTCATTGCTTGAAAGGTCACTTGTTTTAAATAAAGGAAACGCCTAGATTTATTGATTTGATGAGAGGATTTTCAGTATTATTCTTGTTTGCACTTGTTGCTATCTACGTACATTGTGTATTAGAATATTAGACTTCACATTATTATATTTATTGACCCTAGTAAGTGTCAAGTCGACCCCTCGCCACTACTTCTTCGAGGTTATACTGGATACTTACTGGGTGCATATTGTTTATGTACTCATACTACGCTTCTGCACTTGATTGTGCAGGCTTTGAGGCAGGTGCATCTGGCCATCAGTCCAGCGCGTAGAGTGGACTCCTTGGCTTGAGACTTCCGGTGAGCTGCCCTTCTGAGCCATTCTGCAGTAGCTAGAGTCTTTCCTTGTCTTTACTTTTCCTTTCTATTTCCTTTCCGGACATTAGGATAGTATGGTTTTGTACATTCTACTAGATTGCCCTATACTTGTGACACCAGGTCTTGGCACACACGTTAGTAGATTATCATTTTGGGTTGTATTTATATTGTCATGAAATTGTCAATTATTGACGGTTTTAAATATAAGTTAAGGGAAATGTTGGGAATGATTAATACAATAATTGAGAATTCACTAATTGTTAGTATTGGCTTGCCTGACCACGGTGTTGGGCGCCATCATGACCTAAGATGGAATTTGGGTCGTGACAACATGGTATCAGAGCACTAGGTTCACGTAGGTCTCACAAGTCATGGGCAAACCTAATAGAGTCTTGCGGATCGGTACGGAGACGTCTCTACTTATCTTTGGGAGGCTATAGGGTGTTAGGAAACTACTCTTTATTCATCTTCTATCGTGCAGTTGATGGTATACTAAATTTCCTTCGTTTATTCTCTCACAAATGGTGAGGACACGTACGGCGGACGTTCCAGATCCGGGAGGAGCTGCTCTCCCGGTTGTTAGAGGCCGAGGCAGAGGCCGGGGGAGGGCACCGGCCCGAGGTAGGGGACAAGGGCATCCCAGAGTTGCCCCAGTTGCACCACCGACGGATCCAATAGGGGATCCCATTATGGAGGAGTAGGGCGAGGTGCCCGCAGCAGCACCTGCCCCGACGGACTTCATGACAGTACCAGGCTTCTAGGAGGTCATGGGCCGTATGCTGCGGTTCATGGACTCTATGACCCAGGCTGGTTTATTTCCAGCAGACCCAACCACATCTTAGGCAGGAGGGGGAGCACAAACCCCTACTGCTCAGGCTCTTAGGCACGCAACTGCCGTATATCAGACACCAGGTCCTCTACCCGAAGGCGGTGCCCAGCCAGTTACAGTAGTGGCACCTGAGCCTAGGCCAACTGCGGATGGTGATCCGCAGAAGTTATTGGATAGGTGGACTAGGCTACACCCTCCTATCTTCGGAGGTGAGTGTCATGAGGATGCCCAGGATCTCATTGATAGGTGCAGGGATAGACTGCACAACATGAGGATATTGGAGTCCCATGGAGTGGATTTCACCGCCTTCTAGTTAGAGGGCAAGGCTCGTAGATGATGGCAGTCTTACCTTCTCGATAGACCAGCAGGTTCTCCTCCCTTGACTTAGGATCAGTTTACCCGGCTTCTATTGGACAGGTATATTCCACCCTCTCAGAGGGAAGAGTTACGGTGCCAGTTTGAGCAGCTCGTGCAGGGTCAGATGTCTGTGATCGAGTGAGGCGAGATTCTCTGAGTTATCTCGCCATGCACTTATGATACTTCCTACAGACGTAGAGAGAGTGCGGAGATTTGTTGCGGGGTTACACTCCGGTATTCGAGCTAGCATGGCCCGAGAGGTTGAGATGGGGACCGAGTACCAGCTAGTGGTGGAGATTGCTGGGAGGATTGAGGGTTACCGGCAGAGGGTAGAGAGCAGTTACAGCAGGATAAGAGGACTCGATTCTCTGTGGAGTTTAGACGTGCCCCAGCTAGGGGCAGAGGTCACTTTGGGAGGGGTCAGCCCAGCAGGCCCCCATATTCGGCACCACCCCCCCCTCGAGGTGCTCTAATGAGGCCTTATTTCAGTGCGATGCTGGAGAGTTCTTACCGCCCGCCAACTATAAAGGGTTCCTCCGACGGGTATTCTGGTCAGTAGGGTTCTTCTAGTGCCTACTTCAGCGCCATGCTAGAGAGTTCATACCGCCCACCAGCCATTAAGGGTTCTTCTAGTGGGTATTCGGGCCAGCAGGGTCAGGCTTTAGGACAACAGTCTATGGCACCGCGGGGTTGTTATGAGTGTGGGGATCCGGGTCACACGAAGAGATTTTGTCCCAAACTTTGGGGCAAGGCAGTACAGTAGGATCATCAGCCTATGATTACAGCACCAGCCGTCCGGCCGCCCAATGGTGGGGGACAGGTTCTAGGGGCCATCCTAGAGGTGGAGGCCAGGCAGGGGGAGGTGAGTCAGCCATTGCTCAGCCAGGCGGAGGCCAGCCAACCGGCGCTCCAGCTAGATTCTATGCTTTTCCGGCCAGACCAGATGCAGTGGCCTTAGACGGCGTGATTACATGTACTATTTCTGTCTGCGGTAGGGATGCTTCGGTATTGTTTGATCCAGGATCTACATATTCATATGTGTCATCTCTGTTTGCCCATTTCCTGGATATTCCTCGTGTGTCTTTGGGTACTCTTGTCTATGTGTCCACTCCTATGGGCGATTCCGTGGTTGTGGATCGGATCTACCAGTCCTGTGTGGTTACATTCTGTGGTTACGAGACTAGAGCGGACCTTCTGTTACTTGACATGATCGACTTTGAGGTCATCTTGGGCATGAATTGGTTATCTCCATATCATGTCGTTCATGATTTTCATGCCAAGACTGTTACTTTAGCGATGCCAGAGTTGCCAAGATTGGAGTGGAAGGGTTCCTCCGTTAGTTCATCTAGTCGGGTTATCTCTTTTCTGAAGGCTCGACACCTGGTTGAGAAGGGTTGTTTGGCGTATCTAGCATATGTTCGGAACACCATCTTAGAGTCTCTGACGATTGATTTAGTTCCAGTAGTCCGGGAGTTCGTCGATGTGTTTCCTTCTGACCTTCCTGGCATGCCGCCGGATCGTGATATTGATTTCTGCATTGATTTGGCTCCAGGTACCCAGTCCATATCTATCCCACCATACCGTATGGCTCTAAAAGAGTTGAAGGAGTTGAAGGAGCAGCTTAAGGAGTTGTTAGCAAAGGGGTTTGTTAGGCCGAGTGTGTCACCTTGGGGTGCACCAGTGTTATTTGTAAAAAAGAAGGATGGGACCATGCGGATGTGCATTGATCACCGCCAGTTGAACAAGGCTACTATCAAGAACAAGTACCCGTTGCCGCGCATTGATGATTTGTTCGACCAGTTGCAAGGTGCCAGGGTGTTCTCTAAGATCGACTTGAGATCAGGGTATCATCAGCTAAAGATTCAGGACTCAGATATTCCGAAGACCACCTTCCGTGATATGGCCATCATGAGTTTCTGGTGATGTCCTTTGGCTTGACTAATGCCCCAGCGGCGTTTATGGACTTGATGAACGGGGTGTTCAGGCCTTATATTGATTCCTTTGTTATCGTCTTCATTGACGACATCTTGATATACTCACGTAGCCTGGGGGAGCACGAGCAGCATTTAAGAATAGTGCTTTAGACCTTGCGAGAGCAGAAGCTATATGCTACTTTCTCCAAGTGTGCTTTTTGGCTGGAGTCAGTAGTATTCTTGGGGCATATTGTGTTAGGAGAGGGTATTAAGGTGGATCCCAAGAAGATTGAGGCAGTTCAGAGTTGGCCACGTCCTACTTCAGTGATCGAGATCAAGAGTTTTCTGGGATTAGCAGGTTATTACCGCCGATTTGTGCAGGGCTTTTCATCCATTGCCTCACCTCTGACTAGATTGACCCAGAAGGGTGCTCCTTTCCGTTGGTCCGATGATTGTGAGACGAGCTTTTAGAAGCTCAAGAGAGCTTTGACTACAACACTGGTTCTTGTGTTGTCCTCCGGTTAGGGGATGTATAAGGTATATTGCGAGGCTTCACGCGTCGTCTTGGGATGTGTATTGATGCATGAGGGGCGAGTTAGTGCATATACTTCACGTCAACTGAAGATTCATGAGAAGAATTACCATGTGCACAATGTAGAGTTGGCCGCGATTGTTCATGCTCTTAAGATATGGAGGCATTATCTATATGGGGTGTCCTGTGAGGTTTATACTGATCATCGCAGCTTGCAGCATCTGTTCAAGCAGAGGGACCTCATTTTGAGGCAGCGTAGGTGGCTTGAGTTACTGAAGGACTATGACATCACCATTCTTTATCATCCAGGCAAGGCAATATGGTCGCGGATGCCTTGAGTAGGAAGGCAGAGAGTATGGGTAGCTTGGCATTCATATCAGCAGAGGAGAGGCCATTAGCTTTGGACATTCTGTCCTTGGCTAATAGACTTGTGAGGTTGGGCATTTCAGAGCCCAACCGGGTCTTTGTGTGTGTTGTTGCTCAGTCTTCATTATTGGGACAGATCAAGGCTCGGCAGCTTGATGATCCGCATTTGGCAGTTCTCAAAGAGACGGTGCTACAGGGTAGTGCCAAGAAGGTTTCTATTGGCGAGGATGGTGTCCTGCAACTCCAGGGTTGCCTATGTGTTCCTAATGTCGATGGTAGGGAGAGGATTCTAGAGGAGGCACACTGTTCACGATATTTTATTCATCCAGGTGCTATGAAGATGTATCGCGACTTGAGGAAGCATTATTGGTGGCGGCGGATGAAGAAAGACATAGTAGAGCATGTAGCTAGATGCCTAAATTGCCAGCAGGTCAAGTATGAGTATCAGAGGACAGGTGGGTTACTTCAGCAGATGACTATACTTGAGTGGAAATGGGAACGCGTTACTATGGACTTCATAGTTGGGTTTCCACAGACTTTGCGGAAGTTTGATGCGGTTTGGGTCATTATCGACAGGTTGACCAAGCCATCACACTTCATCCCAGTTGTGACTACTTATACTTCGGAGAGGTTGGCTCAGATCTACATTCGGGGAGATAGTTCGGTTGCACGGTGTGCCTGTTTCAATCATATCAGATAGAGGCCCTTAGTTCACTTCACATTTCTGGAGAGCTGTTCAGAGTGAGTTGGGGACTTGTGTGGAGCTCAGCACATTATTCCATCTTCAGACCGACGGACAGTTAGAGCGGATAGTTCAGATTTTGGAGGACATGATTAGAGCATGTGTGATTGACTTTGGAGGACAGTGGGATCAGTTCTTGCCTTTGGCCGAGTTTGCTTACAACAACAGCTATCAGTCCAGCATCGAGATGGCTCCATTTGAGGCTTTATATGGTCGGCAATGTCGTTCTCCTATCGGGTGGTTTGAGCCTGGTTAGGCTAAGTTGTATGGTATAGACTTGGTGAAAGATGCCTTGGAAAAGGTAAAGTTGATTCAGGAAAGACTTCGCACCACACAGTCCAGACAGAAGAGTTACGCCGATCAGAATGTGCGTGATGAATCATTCATGGTCAGCGAGAAGGTTCTCTTGAAAGTCTCACCGATGAAGGGTATTATGAGATTCGGGAAGAAGGGAAAGTTGAGCCCAAGGTTTATAGGCCCATCCGAGGTATTGAGGCGAGTTGGGGAGGTCGCTTATGAGCTTGCTTTACCTCCCAGCCTATCAGGAGTTCATCCAATTTTTCACGTGTCTATGCTTCGGAGGTATCACGCCGACTTGTCCCATGTGTTAGACTTTAGTGCTATTCAGCTAGATGAGAGCTTGGGCTACAAGGAGGAGCCAGTTGCCATTGTTGATAGACAGGATCGCCAGTTGAGATCCAAGAGGATTTCTGCGATAAAGGTCCAGTGGAGGGGACAACCAGTCGAGGAGGCGACCTGGGAGTCCGAGGAGGACATGTGGAGCAGATATCCGCACTTATTCAACACTTTAGGTATGAATCTAAACCTGTTCGAGGATTACAAATTGTTTAAGAGGTGGAGAATGTAACGACCCAACTGGTCGTTTTGCTTTCTAGAACCCCGTTCCCCTAAATAAGACTTCCCGTACTTGCTTTTACTGATTTATGACTTGCGGGGATGGTTGGTTCGGGATTTGGAAGAGTTTGGGTGGAAATCGAAACACTTAGTTCCATAAGGTTGGCTTAAAAGGCCAAGTTTGACTTCAGTCAAAATTTTGAGTAAACGACCTCGGAATCTGGATTTGAAGGTTCCAACAGGTTTGTATGATGATTTCAGACTTGGGCGTATGTCCGGATCGGATTTTGGATGAACCAGGAGCGTTTTGTTGCCTAATAGTGAAAGTTGATTCCTTAAGGATTTTGAAGTTCTTAAATATTTGGTTTGGAGCGGGTTTTTGTGTTATCGAGGTCCGAACAGAATTTTGAGACCGGGAACAGTTCCGTATTGTCATTTAAGACTTGCACGCAAAATTTGGTGTCAATCCGAGTAGTATAAGTGTGTTTCATCGCATCGGATGTGAATCGAAGAACTTGAAGTTCATAAGTTTGATCAATTGGTTTTAGGGGGTGATTCTTAGATTTAGCGTTGTTTCGGGCGTTCCGAGGGTTTGAGCGAGTCCGTTTTATGATTTCAAACTTGTCGGTATGTTCAGGCGGGGCCCCGGGGGTCCCGAGCATCAATTGGACGAGGCTCGAGTTGAGTTAGAAAAGTTGGAAAGAGCTGAAGCTCCTGGTTGCTGTCATAACCGCACCTGCGGTCGGCCAGCCGCAGGTGCGAGACCGCAGAAGCGGTCAACCTTTCGCAGGTGCGGCCCCAGAGGAGGAGCCCAGAAACCACATATGCGGATCCTTTTCTGCAGAAGCGGAACCGCAGAAGCGGCCCCAGACTGCAGATGCGGCCCCAGCCAGCCCAAGCAAAGTCCACAGATGCGGACACTTCCTCGCAGAAGCGAGACCGTAGATGCGGTCCCCTAACCGCAGGTGCGGGAATCGCAGAAGACAGTGCCTTCATTTAATACGGGAAATGTGTCATTTTTGACACATTTCATTCAATTGTTGGGCGATTTGGGAGCTTCCAAAGAGGGGATTTCGGCCAAGCATAGTGAGGTAAGTTATTTCTACTTAATGTGAGTTTAATTTTGGTTTTTGGGTAGATTAACACACCAAGATTAGTGAAAATCATGGGATTGGAGTAAAACCTAGGGTTTTGATAAAAACAAGATTTAACCACGAATATGAAATGGAGTAAAAATCATATATTCTTGATCCTTAGGTTACGGGTAGCAACTTTCTTCAAAAATTTCCGGAATCCGGGCACGTGGGCCCGGGGATGAATTTTAGGAATCTTGCCTTTGGGGTTGGATAGTCACTTTAATAGCTAGAATATGAACTTGTAAGCCTATAATGATGGGTTTTTACATTATTTGAATAGTTTCGGATTGTGCGGCTCCGGTTTGAGGGTTTGAGAGCATTCTTGAGTTGGAAGTAGGCCCGAAACGAGGTAAGTCTCCTTTCTAACCTTGTAAGAGGGAAATTTCCTCATAGGTGAACTTAACTAGTATGTGATTTAATTGTGGGAGCTACGTATGCACGAAGTGACGAGAGTCCGTACGTAGCTACTATTCCGGTTATGTCCGAGTAGTTCTATGCTTACACCATGCTTTGTGGGTACTGTTATATGATTTTAAATTGTTGAATTGCATTGACTGAAACTTCGTTGAGAATGTCATGATTTCAAGGATTTCAAGCAAATAATTAATTTGAAAAGAATTAAGGAAACCCTTAAGTTGTATTTATACTTAACCGCGTTGCAAGTATATTCCGCGAGCGGGGTGATTACTTTCACTACTCTCATGGGAGCGGGCCGTTAACCTCGGCAGGTTGGTAATTGTATATATATATGGTTCGGGCATTTGACACTCGGCAGTGCACAATTTACTTTTATGTTGGATCGGACCGAACGTCCTTGATGGTATTTGTGTGTGATAGTGGAACCAGAACCACTTGTAATTCGTATGATTCATCACTTGAAAGGCCACTTGTTTAAAATGAAGGAAATGCCTAGATTTTATTGATTCGATGAGAGGATTTTCAGTATTATTCTTGTTTGCACTTGTTGCTATCTACGTACATTGTGTATTAGAATATTGGACTTCACATTATTATATCTATTGACCCTAGTAAGTGTCAAGTCGACCCCTCGTCACTATTTCTTCGAGGTTAGACTGGATACTTACTGGGTGCATATTGTTTATGTACTCATACTACCCTTCTGCACTTGATTGTGCAGGCTTTGAGGCAGGTGCATCTGGCCATCAATCCGGCGCGTAGAGTGGACTCCTTGGCTTGAGACTTCCGGTGAGCTGCCCTTCTGAGCCGTTCTGCAGCAGCTGGAGTCTTTCCTTGTCCTTACTTTTCCTTCCTATTTCCTTTCCAGACAGTAGGATAGTATGGTTTTGTACATTCTACTAGATTGCCCTATACTTGTGACACCATGTCTTGGCACACACATTAGTAGACTATCATTTTTGGGTTGTATTTATATTGTCACGAAATTGTCAATTATTGACGGTTTTAAATATAAGCTAAGGGAAATGTTGGGAATGATAAATACAATAATTGAGAATTCACTAATTGTTAGGATTGGCTTGCCTAACCACGGTGTTGGGTGCCATCACGACCTAAGATGGAATTTGGGTCGTGACACTTAGCCAAGCCAAATACTAATTACTGCTCAAAAGTACTTTTCAAATTAGTTAACCAAATACAAGTTGCTTCTAGCCAAAAGTACTTCTTATAAAAGTATTTGCGAAAAACACCTTTCAAAATAAGCTGATTTTAGATGTTTGGCCAAACAAGCTATTAGTGTCATTGGTTAACTGATAGTCCAAATTTATATTACTTGTATTCTAAAGGGATATTAGGCGAGATACAACAACATAACATATTTATATCTCATAAATATAATAAAATATTTATAGCTACAAATATTATATAACTAATTCAACTAAATTCAGCATCTTTGCATGTATAGAAGATACTAAATTCAGCTATTGTTTTAATGTATGCACCAATTTATTATTTTGTATATCTATATTGATTGACGCGTACTATATATATATATATATATATATATATATATATATATATATATATAGAGAGAGAGAGAGGTAGGTAACCTATGTTAGCTTAATTACTATGGGATATTAAATCATGAACAAAAAACTCTTGGCACACTTCATGCTAATTAGGAAAAAAAAATGTGCACGTCACCATTTTTCTAATTGCGATCTCATTGTATTATTATTTTTTCGTTTTTCTAAGGGATATATATCGATTGATTCATGTTATTTTGTCTACTAACAATATCAATAGTAACAACGTTGTATAATATTTAATGCCATTAATAATTTGCAAAAAGTACTTTTATAGATGCGACATTTAATTCTAAAATTTAGCAACTTATGTAAATACTAGATTTATAAACATAATGTAACGACCCGGCCCGTCGTTTTGAGAGTTGCAGTCCCGTTCCCTACTTTTTCTGCTTCATTTGTGTTCTCCAGCTGTATTATGTCTTACTGGGTCAGTTGGTTCGGGTCCGGAGTGGTTTTGGAGTAAATTGAGACACTTAGTCTCATCTTTAAAAGTTTAAGTTGGAAAAGTTGACCGGATGTTGACTTATGTGTAAACAATCTCGGTTTTATTTTTGATGGTTCCGTTAGCTCCGTTAGGTGATTTTGGACTTAGGAGCGCGTCTGGAATGTGTTTTGGAGGTCCGTAGTAGAATTAGGCTTGAATTGACGAAAGTTCGAAATTTGGCAATTTCGATCTGCAGTGGAAAATTTCATATCGGGGTCGGAATGGATATCTGGAAGTTGGAATAGGTTTGTGGTGTCATTTGTGACGTGTGTGTAAAATTTGAGTTCATTCGGACGTGGTTTGGTAGGTTTCGGCATCGTTTGCAGAATTTGGAAGTTTAGAAGTTCTTAGGCTTGAATCCGAGGGTAATTTGGTGTTTTGATATTGTTTCGAGTGATTAAAAGGGTAGACTAAGTTCGTATGGGGTTATATTACTTGTTGGTATGTTCGGTTGAGGTCTCGAGGGCCTTTGGTTGATATCGGCTGATTGACGGAACAAGTTTGGAAATTGGAGGAATTGCTGACGTTGAACTCAGCTGTCACAACTGCACCTATGGAGTGGGAGTAGCAGGTGCGAGCCGAAGAAGCGGGAGTGTGACCACAGAAGTGAAAGGAAGAGGGGCTAGTAGAGTCTGTAGGTGGGAGGGGCTTGCCGCACCTGCGATGGTCGCAGAAGCGGAAGAGAGGGCGCAAGTGCGTGTGTTTGTCCACAGGTGCGATGTCATTCCCGCATCTGCAATGACCGCAGATGCGGTCGAGAGGCGCAGAAGCGGTCCAGGAATTTTAAGTGATTTTCCGCAGATGCGTAAAGCCTGGGCAGAACCTATAAATTGAAGACTTCGCGAATTTTGCTCATTTTCTCCATTTTTGAGCACGGACTTTGGAGCTTTTGGGAGGATTTTTGAAGGGAATTCAAGGATATTCAGTGAGGTAAGTTGATTGAGCTCTACTATCATTAGCTATGGTGTTTTCCTGTTGATTTCCCACTTAATTAGTAGGATTTTTGAAGTGAAACAAGGGGTTAGGGCTTGGGATTTTGGAGAGAGTAATTTTGGGATTTTAAGGAGAAAATGATGTCGGATTTTGATGAAATTGGTATGGTTAGACTCGTGGGTGAATGGGCTTTCTAATTTTGTAACTTTTGTCGGATTTCGAGACGTGAACCTAGGGGCCCAGTTTGAGTCGATTTCGGGATTTGAGTCCAATTTTAGTAGTTTGTTTTGTGGAATTGGTTCATTGGCATATATTGATTGTGTTGTGTTAACTTTGGCTAGATTCGGGACGTTTGGAGGCCGGTTCGAGAGGCAAAGGCATCGCGGAGCAGGATTTTGCTCGGATTGAGGTAAGTAACGGTTATAAATCTGGTCCTGAAGGTATGAAATCCCGAATATCGTGTCGTATGACTATTTTGGAGGTGACGCACATGCTAGGCGACGGGCGTGTGGGCGTGCACCGTAGGGATTGTGACTTGGTCCATTCCGTGAGACTATGGAATCAATTAGCCTACTGTTTGATACATGTTCTCCCTGTTTTCATGGAAATTGACTGTACTTCATCTTAGAAATCATGTTTAGGCCTTATGTTATCGTTGTTGAGACCTGTGAGGTCGTGTACTTGCTGAATTAACTGCCATTTGTTGTTTTGTTCTCAGTCATGATATTACTTGTGCATTTACCTCTTTCCCCTCTTATTTTTCATTGATACATGTTATTATCTCTGTTTGGGCTGAATTCTATGTTTTCTAAGAGCCCGAGGGAATGGTGAGGTTGGCGACTAAGATAGGGCCTGAGTGCCGAGCTGTGAGCTATATGAGTGTATATGGATCGAGCTACACGCCGCAACGAGCCTCAGGGCTATATATGTATATATTGGATCGGGTTGCACGCCGCAACGAGCCTTCGGGCTGATTATTTATATTGGATGGGGTTGCACGCCGCAATGAGCCTTCGGGCTAATTGTTTATATTGGATCGGGTTGCATGCCACAACGAGCCTTATGAATGTTTATGTTTTTGGTCGGGCTGCAAGCCGCAACGATATCGCTCTTGGGCCGAAGGAGCCCCTCCGGAGTCCGCACACCCCTAGTGAGTGCAGGTACCTATTGAGTATGATTATTGAGGGCTGAGAGCCAAGTGATTGAGCTGTTGAGATGAGATGAGTGACTGTTGCCTTGAGAGGCTGTACTTGCTTTCAGTTAATTGTTGCACTTAGTTGTTACTTGTCCTTGTTGTACTAATTTTTGGAAAACTTGATAACTGGTTTACTTGAGCACGAGCTGATGTGATCTAAACTGATGAATTTGGAAGCATGACTGTTCTTACTTGAAAGATATTGAGATAACTGTATCTGCATAGCTCGTCACTACTTCTCAGTTCCCTATTTATTTCTGTTACTTACTGAGTTAGAAGTACTCACGTTACTCCCTGCACCTTGTGTGCAGATCCATGTGAGACCAGTCGCAGGGGTCGTTGAGCTCGTGTGTGGTTGACTGCTCGGAGACTTACGAGGTAGCTGCCAGTGTCCGCATCCCTTGGCTCTCCTTCTATTGTTATCTTTCTTTCTGTTTTATAGCATTTGATGGATTATTGTGAACTTTGGTTCTAGAACAGATGTAGATGCTCATGACTTAGTGACACCCCGATGTCGGGCTATTTTTCCGCATTTTGTTTTTGAGTTGAACCCTTTTACGAAATTTCAGTATGAAAAAGCTTTTACTTATCTTTTAATGAAATATCAAAGTGTTTTGGAAGT
The DNA here is from genome assembly GCF_001879085.1 of Nicotiana attenuata. Classification (NCBI taxonomy): domain Eukaryota; kingdom Viridiplantae; phylum Streptophyta; class Magnoliopsida; order Solanales; family Solanaceae; genus Nicotiana; species Nicotiana attenuata. Next base: position 95,719 of record NW_017672617.1, read on the forward strand.
GTGTCGGCTTGCCTAGTACCACTATAGGCGCCATCACGACATGATTTAGTTTTGGGTCGTGTCAAGTTGGTATCAGAGCCTAGGTTACATAGGTCACACGAGTCATGAGTAGGTTTAGTAGAGTCTTGCGAATCGGTACGGAGACGTTTGTACTTATCTTCGAGAGGCTGTAGAACCCTTAGGAAAACTTTGCATTGTTGAATTCTTATCGTGCGAATCTACTGATTCTGGTAACTAAACATCTGCTATTCTATTCTCTCACAGATGGCGAGGACGCGTGCTACACGGTCAGGACGGATGGCAACCAGTACCACTAGTTGGGGCTCCAAAGGGCCAAGGTCGTGGTAGAGGCCGTGGTAGGGGCAGGGGTATGGCCCGCACATCAGCTACGACAGCCCCTGCAAATCCACCAGTGCCCCAGTACAGGATCAAATCCGAATTGTGAATGCACCAGCAGGACCAGCTTAGGCACCAGCTGTGCCCTTCGTGATTCCAGGTCTTCAGGAGACCTTAGCTCAGATTCTGACCGTGTGCACCGGTCTTGCTCAGGTGGTCTCTGTTTCCACTACAACAGCCACTTCCCAGGCCGGGGGAGGCACTCAGACTCCCGCCGCCCGCATACCCGAGCAGGTTGTTCAAGGACTCCAGACACCAAGGGCACTACCAGCCCAGCCGGTTGCACCTGCTCAGGACTATGTGGTTCCAGTCATGCCTGATGATGAGCAACGTAGTTTGAGAGGTTTGGTAGACTTCAGCCTCCGAATTTCAGTGGTGTAGAGGGCGAGGAGGCCCAGGGTTTCTTGGATAAGTGTCAGAGGATTCTCTGTACAGCAGGTATTTTGGAGACCAGTGGGGTCTCGTTCACTACCTTTCACTTGGTGGGAGGCTTATGAAAGGCGTAGGCCTGTTGGTGCAGCGCCCCTTACTGGAAATAGTTCTCCGTTCTCTTCCTGGAGAAGTTTGTGCCACAGTCCCATAGAGAGGAGCTGCGCAGACAGTTCGAGCAGCTGCGTCAGGATGATATGACTGTGACGCAGTACGAGATGAGATTTTTTGAGTTAGCTCATCATGCTGTTTGGTTGGTTCCCACAGATAGGGAGATGATCAGGAGGTTCGTGGATGGCCTCGCATATCAGCTACGGATTCTTATGACTAGAGAGAGGGTGACCGGTGCTACATTTGAGGAGGTTGTTGACATTGCCCGGGAGATAGAGTCTGTTCGCCACCAGGAGTGGGCTGAGAGGGAGGCCAAGAGGCCTCGGGGATCGAGTGGTTTTGGTGGTGTTCCTTCGGGAGGTTAGTTCCACCATGGCAGGGGTCGTCCTTTCGAACATGCTCAGACGGCTCACCCAATTCACCGTGGTGCATCATCTGGCCATGGTTCTCACGGTTCACATCAGGGTCACTCATCTCTCAGTGCCCTCCCAGCTCAGAGTTCGACTCATGCACCATCAGCTCAGGGTTTATCTATGCCAGGTTCTTCTACTAGTTATCCCGGTGCTTGGGGCCCCCTTACGTCCCCACTACCAACATCGGGGAGTTGCAATGAGTGTGGAGAGTTTGGTCATATCAGGAGTGCTGTCCCCGGCTAGTGGGAGGTCCAGCTCAACAGCAGAGGGGTCAGCCTTCGACTTCAGCACCAATTACTTCACCACCCGCTCAGCCAGGTTGGGGTGGAGTTTAGTCAGCTAGGAATCGTCCTAGAGGGGGAGGCCGATCAGGTGGAGGTCAGACCCGTTTCTATGCACTCCTTGCCAGACCCAATGCTATTGCTTCAGATGCTGTGATCATAAGTATTATCTCAGTTTGGCATAGGGATGCCTCTGTATTATTTGATCCTGGTTCCATTTTTTCATATGTATCGTCATATTCTGCTCATTATTTGGATACACTTGTGAGTCTCTTGTATTATCTGCTCATGTATCTATGCTGGTGGGCGATACCATTATTGTGGATCGTGTATATCGGTCGTATGTAGTGACTATTGGGGGACTAGAGACTAGAGTGTATTTGTTGCTGCTAGTATGGTTGACTTTGATGTGCTATTGGGCATGGATTGGTTGTCTCCGTGTCATGCTATTTTGGACTGTCACGCTAAGACGCTGGCGTTGGCTATGCCGGGGTTGCCACAGATTGAGTGGCGAGGTTCGTCAGATTATGTTCCCAGTAGAGTGATTTCGTTCTTGAAAGCTCAACAGATGGTTGGGAAGGGTTGTCTCTCTTATTTGGCCTTTTTAGTCAGTTCCAGTGGTGCGAGATTTTTCGGATGTATTTCCTGCAGACCTTCGAGTATGCCTCTGGACAGGGATATTGACTTCGGTATTAATTTGGTGCCGCGCACTCAGCCCATTTCTATTCCACCGTATCGTATGGCACCGACAGAGTTAAAGGAATTGAAGGAGAAGCTTCAGGAATGCCTCGATAAGGGGTTTATTCGGCCTAGTGTGTCACCTTGGGGTGCACCAGTTTTGTTTGTGAAGAAGAAGGATGGCACCATAAGAATGTGCATTGACTACAGGTAGTTGAACAAAGTTACCGTCAAGAACAAGTATCCTTTGCCTCGTTTTGATGATTTATTTGACCAGCTTCAGGGAGCGAGGGTATTCTCCAAGATTGATTTGAGGTCAGGGTATCACCAGTTGAAGATCAGGGACTCGAACATTCATAAGATAGCTTTCAGGACCCGATATGGTCATTATGAGTTCCTTGTGATGTCTTTTGGGCTGACCAACGCCCCAGTAGCATTGATGCATTGGATGAGCATTTTTTGTCCTTATCTCGACTCATTCGTTATTGTATTCATTGATGATATCCTGGTGTACTCTCGTAGCCGGGAGGAGAACGCTGAGCATTTGAGAGTTGTATTATAGCGGTTGAGGGAGGAGAAGCTTTATGTTAAGTTCTCCAAGTGTGAGTTTTGGCTTAGTTCAGTGGCGTTCTTGGGGCACGTGGTGTCCAGTGAGGGTATTCAAGTTGATCCGAAGAAGATAGAGGCGGTCCAGAGTTGGCCCAGACCATCCTCAGCCACAGAGATGCGTAGCTTTCTTGGTTTGGTGGGTTATTACCGTCGCTTCGTGCAGGGTTTCTCTTCTATTGCATCTCCCTTGACCAAATTGACCCAAAATGGTGCTTCTTTTAGGTGGTTGAATGAGTGTGAGGCGAGCTTCCAGAAGCTCAAGACTACTTTAACCACAACTCTAGTGTTAGTTTTGCCATCAACTTTAGGCTCTTATACAGTATATTCTGATGCTTCTCGGATCGGAATTGGGTGTGTTTTAATGTAGGAGGGTAGAGTGATTGCTTACGCTTCTCGTCAGTTGAAGCACCATGAGAAGAACTACCCTGTCCATAATTTGGAGTTGGCTGCCATTGTTCACACGCTGAAGATTTGGAGGCATTATCTCTATAGTGTGTCTTGTGAGGTGTTTACTGATCATCGTAGCCTCCAGCACTTGTTCAAACAGAAGTATCTCAATTTGAGGCAGCGGAGATGGTTGGAGCTGCTAAAGGACTATGATATTACCATTTTGTACCATACGGGAAAGGCCAATGTGGTGGCCGATGACTTGAGTAGAAAGGCCGTAAGTATGGGTAGTCTTGCATTCCTTCCTTTTGGTGAGAGGCCTTTTGCAGTTGATGTTCAGGCTTTGGCCATTCGGTTTGTGAGATTGGATATTTCGGAGCCCAGTCGGGTCATAGCTTGGGTGGTTTCTAGGTCTTCCTTGTTTGATCGTATCAAAGAGCGCCAGTATGATGATCCTCATTTGCTTGTCCTCAAGGACAAGGTTCTGCATGATGACGCCAGAGATGTGACTATTGGTGATGATGGGGTATTGAGGATGCAAGGGTGTATATGTGTGCCCAATGTGGATGGGCTACGAGAGTTGATTCTAGAGGAGGCCCATAGTTCGCGGTATTCCCTCCATCCGGGTGTGCGAAGATGTATCAGGATTTGAGACAACACTATTGGTGGAGGAGAATGAAGAAAGATATAGTTGGGTTTGTAGCTCGGTGTCGCCACTGTCATCAAGTGAAATATGAGCATCAGAGACTGGGTGTCTTGCTTCACCAAATAGAGATTCCAGAGTGGAAGTGGGAGCGGATCACCATGGATTTCGTAGTTGGGCGACCACGGACTTCGAGGAAGTTCGATGCTATTTAGGTGATTGTGGATCGGCTGACAAAAAGTCCGTGCACTTCATTCTTGTGTGTACTACCTATTCTTCAGAGCAGTTGGCAGAGATTTACATCAGAGAGATTGTTCGCCTTCATGGAGTACTAGTTTATGTCATTTCAGACAGAGGCACGTAGTTTACATCGCAGTTTTGGAGGGCCGTGCAGTGAGAGTTGGGTACTCAGGTTGAGTTGAGTACAACATTTCATCCTCAGACGGATGGACAGTCCGAGCGCACTATTCAGATATTGGAGGACATGCTACGCGCTTGTATCATTGATTTTGGGGGTTTATGGACCAGTTTTTGCCACTCACGGAGTTTGCATACAACAACAGTTATCAGTCGAGTATTCATATGACTCCGTATGAAGCTTTATATGGGAGGCGGTGTAGATCTCCAGTGGGTTGGTTTGAGCCGGGTGAGGCTAGGCTTTTGGGGATAGACTTGGTTCAGGGTGCAATGGACAAGGTGAAAGTGATTCAGGATCAGCTTCGCACAGCACCGTCAAGACAAAAGAGTTATGCTGATAGAAAAGGTCCATGATGTGTCATACATGGTTGGGGGGAAGCTCTTGCTGAAGGTTTCACCCATGAAGGGCGTTATGAGATTTGGAGAGAAGGGCAAGTTGAGCCCTCAGTTTATTGGGCCGTTTGAGGTGCTTCAGAGGATTGGGGAGGTGGCCTATGAGCTTTCTTTGCCACCCAGCTTATCGAGTGTGCATCCAGTATTTCATGTTTCTATGCTCCGAAAGTATATTGGCGATCTGTCTCATGTCTTGGATTTCAGCACGGTTCAGTTAGATGGTGATTGACTTATGATGTAGAACCAGTGGCTATTTTGGAGCGGCAGGTCCGAAAGTTGAGGTCAAAGGATATAGCTTCAGTGAAAGTGCAGTGGAGAGGTTAGCCCGAGGAGGAGAATACTTGGGAGACCGAGCGGGAGATGCAGAACATATATCCACACCTATTTGAGGCTCCAGGTTTGTTTCTAGACCCGTTCGAGGACGAACGTTTGTTTAAGAGGGGGAGGATGTAACGACCCGGTCGTTTCGAGAGTTGCAGCCCCGTTCCCCATTTTTTCTGCTTCATTTGTGTTCTTCAGCTGTATTATATCTTACCGGGTCAGTTGGTTCGGGTTCGAAGTGGTTTTGGAGTAAATTGAGACATCCTATTTGAAAGTTTAAGTTGGGAATGTTGACCGGATGTTGACTTATATTAAACGATCTCAGATTTAAATTTTGATAGTTCCGTTAGCTCTGTTAGGTGATTTTGGACTTAGGAGCGCGTCCAAAATGTGATTTGGAGGTCTGTAGTAGAATTAGGCTTGAATTGGCGAAAGTTGAAAATTTAGCTATTTCGGTTGGCAGTGGAAAATTTGATATCGTGGTCGGAATGGATTTCTGGAAGTTGGAGTAGGTTTGTGGTGTCATTTGTGACGTGTATGTAAAATTTGAGGTCATTCGGACGTGATTTGGTAGGTTTCGGCTTCCTTTGTGGAATTTGGAAGTTTAGAAGTTCTTAGGCTTGAATTCGAGGGTAATTTGGTGTTTTGATGTTGTTTGGAGTGATTCGAAGGCTCGACTAAGATCGTATGGGGTTATATGTGTTGTTGGTATGTTCGGTTGAGGTCCTGAGGGCCTCTGGTTGATATCGGGTGATTTATGGAACAAGTTTGGAAATTGGAGGAATTGCTGAAGTTGAACTAAGCTGCCATAACCGCACCTGTGGAGTGGGAGCCGTAGGTGCGAGCCGAAGAAGCGGGAATGTGACCACCGAAGTGAAAGGAAGAGGGGCTGGCAGAGTCCGCAGGTGCGAGGGGTTTGCCGCACCTGCGATGGTCGCAGAAGCGGAAGAGAGGGTGCAAGTGCGTGTTTTTATCCGCAGGTGCGATGTCATTCCCGCACCTGCAATGACCGCAGATGCGGTTGAGAGGCGCAGAAGCGGTCCAGGGATTTTAAGTGATTTTCCGTAGATGCGGAAAGCCTGGGCAAAACCTATAAATTGAAGACTTCACGAATTTTGCTCATTTCCTCCATTTTTGAGCACGGACTTTGGAGCTTTTGGGAGGATTTTTGAAGGGGATTCAAGGATATTCGGTGAGGTAAGTTGATTGAGATCTACTATCATTAGCTATGGCATTTTCCTGTTGATTTCCCACTTAATTAGTAGGATTTTTGAAGTGAAATAAGGGGTTAGGGTTGGGATTTTGGAGAGATTAATTTTGGGATTTTAGGGAGCAAATGATGTCGGATTTTGATGAAATTGGTATGGTTAGACTTGTGGGTGAATGTGCTTTCTAGTTTTGTGACTTTTGTCGGATTTTGAGACGTGGACCCGGGGGCCGGGTTTGAGCCGATTTCGGGATTTGAGTCCAATTTAGTAGCTTGTTTTGTGGAATTGGTTCCTTGGCATATATTGATTGTGTTGTGTTACCTTTGGCTAGATTCCAGACATTTGGAGGCCGGTTCGAGAGGCAAAGGCATCGCGAAGTAGGATTTTGCTCAGATTGAGGTAAGTAAATCTGGTCATGAGGGTATGAAACCCCGAATATCGTGTTGTATGACTATTTTGGAGGTGACGCACATGCTAGGTGACGGGCGTGTGGGCGTGCACCGTAGGGATTGTGGCTTGGTCCGTCTCGTGAGACTGTGGAATTAATTAGCCTACTGTATGATACATGTTCTCTTTGTTTTCATGGAAATTGACTGTACTTCATGTTGGAAATCATGTTTAGGCCTTATGTTATCGTTGTTGAGACCTGTGAGGTCGTGTACTTGTTAAATTAACTGCCATTTGCTGTTTTGTTCTAAGTCATGATATTACTTGCGTATTTTACCTCCGTCCCCTCCTATTTATCATTGATACATATTATTATCTCTATTTGGGTTGAATTCTATGTTTTCTGAGAGCCCTAGGGACTGGTGAGGTTGGTGATTGAGATAGGGCCTGAGCGCCGAGCTGTGAGCTATATGAGTGTATATGAATCGGGTTGCACGCCGCAACGAGCCTCATGGCTATATATGTATATATTAGATCGGGTTGCACGCCGCAACGAGCCTTCGGACTGATTATTTATATTGGATCGGGTTGTACACCGCAACGAGCCTTCGGGCTGATTATTTATGTTGGATTGGGTTGCACGCTGCAACGAGCCTTCGGGCTGATTATTTATATTGGATCGGGTTGCACGTTGTAACGAGCCTTATGGCTGTTTATATATTTGGTCGGGCTGCACGCCGCAGCGATATCGCGCATGGGCTGAAGGACCCCCTCCGGAGTCTGCACACCCCCAGTGAGCGCAGGTACCTATTGAGTATGACTATTGAGGGCTGAATGCCGAGTGATTGAGCTGTTGAGATGAGCTGAGTGACTGTTGCCTTGCAAGCTGTACTTGCTTTCAGTTAATTGTTGCACTTAGTTGTTATTTGTCCTTGCTGTACAAATTTCTGGAAAACTTGATAACGGGTGTACTTGAGCACGAACTGATGTGATCTAAACTGGTGAATTTGAAAGCATGACTATTCTTACTTAAAAGATATTGAGATAACTGTATTTGCATAGCTCGTCACTACTTCTCAGTTCCCTATTTATTTTTGTTACTTACTGAGTTGGAAGTACTCACGTTACTCCCTGCACCTTGTGTGCAGATCCAGGTGAGACCGATCGCAGGGGTCGTTGAGCTCGTGCGTGGTTGACTGCTCAGAGACCTACCAGAGCCAGCGTCCACATCCCTTGGCTCTCCTTCCATTGTTATCTTTCTTTCTGTTTTATAGAATTTGACGGATTATTGTGAACTTTGGTTCTAGAACAGAAGTAGATGCTCATGACTTTGTGACACCCCGATGTCGGGCTATTTTTCGGCGTTTTGTTTTTGAGTTGAACTCTTTTATGAAATTTCAGTATGTAAAAGCTTTTACTTATCTTTTAATGAAATATCGAAGTGTTTTGGAAGTGTGTTGGCTTGCCTAGTACCACGATAGGCGCCATCACGACAGGATTTAGTTTTGGATCGTGACATATAATTTTTTTTTTGAAAAGAGAGTACTTTATCCATCTAGTTTCATCATTATATTAGTTAAATAAAGCAATAATGTGACATTGAAATTACACTGCAGGGAATAAATTCCTATAAGGGAATATTTGCAGTTCAAGAAATAAATAAAAAGTATTTTCATCTAAGAGTTTAAATTCTGCCGTAAAAAATATCTACACAATCAGGTCATTTATTAAGTAATTATACACTGCTAAAAAAAGGCAAAAATCGACTGCCAAACCTGACCGATGTTGGTCGGTAACTGGCAAAAATCGACTGAGATGGGGCTGTCAATAATCATGCGGTCGACAGAGCCAACTGACCGACTTCGGTCGATTGTGACCTATCGATTTCAGTTGGTCAATTAAATTCCACAACTGACTAAAAAAATAAACTGACCGAAAAATCAAAAAAATCGATTGAAGTCGGTCGATCTTTTTAAATTAGGTAATTAATAAATATACGATCTAGAAATCAAATCGGGTTATGTACTGTGGCAGGATACTATTCTACCACTAGACCATTGGTGTTTTATGATTTAAGACTTTCTTTCATTTTTAATACTATTTAATTGCATTTTCATGCAAAACTAACCAACTGATTTTGGTTGATTTTTTGGTCAGATTTTTGACCGGTTCGGTCACTTGGCGGTCAGCTTTGGCCGAATTTCTAGTAATGATCGGTAAATGTATTGATAAATATTAGTACTTCTTATAAATTGATAATTTCTTAAAAATGCAAGTACCCTGCTATCACAGGTTCAAAATTATCCAAATATAATGGAGATTGTTTACCTGAACTAACAAAAGAGTGTAGCCAATGATACCAGCAGAACCAGGCACATTATAAAGCAGTTGATCCAAGTATGGGCATGGTGGTTTAATGGTGTCTCCAAACTTGTCAAGCTCCACTTGGGCATCAGCTTCTACCAACAAGATTCCTTCACCATTGCAATTCACAACAAGCTTCCTGTCAGGCATTAATTCAATGATCCTACCAGCTAATGGATAGTAAACACTAGTGCCTTTGACAGTCCTTCTTTGATGAGATTTACAGGATCTTTGCCTTCCATTGAAGGATTATATTTGTAAAACAATATTATGGGAATTTGGAAACGAAGACTCCCTTGATCATCTATATGAGAAAGATGTTCTCTCACGAGGTGTTGCTATTGCTGGAATTACTAATTCTGGCTTTTGCAGCGTCATTGATATCACTAATGGTCTTGAACATGACATAGTTTGGTTTCTGAATTGAAGTTCGCATTAATTCGTAGAAAGCATTTGGGTTTGGATTTATAGAAGTGTGTAAATGATCAATCTTAGCCACAAGAATGTCATGGATATTATAACATGTTATTTCTTTCGTTCCAATTTAGATGAAATATTTTGCTTATCGAGATTCAAACTATATGAAGTTTGACCAACATCTAAAATAATTTTTTTTATCATATAGACATGAAAAAAATTACAACTTATAGTATTTTCCGTATAATTCTTGAATATCTAAATTTTTATTTTAAAATACCGAGTTGAACTAATCCAATTTAGCTTCAGTTTAGTCAAATTGACTTACAATAAACAAAAATATGTCATCTAAATTGAAACAGGGGAAGTAGTATTATTACCTGTGAAAGTGGATAATTTAGTGGTATTATTATCTGTTTCTCCAAGAGTGATTACCCTAAAAAACCCCAAAACTATTACATCTTTGTCAGTTACCTACTTAAACTATCTGGTGACCCCAAAATCCTTATTAACTATATCCCTCTATATATTAAAAAATCCTCACCGATTTCTTAATGAAATATATAATATAACTCGTCAAAAGGGCATGTGGGAGATGAAATTGTACATAAAAATGGCCCAATTGGCCGTGTTTAATGTTTAATTACTGTTACCCTCTTTAGAATTTTTTTATATTTTAATTTTCCCTCTATTTTATTTATATTCTATCCTTCTTCTTTATTTTTTTAATCTTTCTTCTTCCATTTTTCTTATGGGTTTCATCTTAAAATTTTTTGTTCCATTGTTTCTTCTAAAATTATCTTTTTTCTTCATTTAAGTCTTCTTCTTTCAATACTATTTAATCCACTAAAAGCCCATAATTATTTGTACCAAACCCTAACTGAAATTGTTGCCAAACCCTAACCTTTTTTAATCCCAAATCTCATATTAAACTAAAATTTCCAGTGAAATTGAAGGCTAATAGAATCCAGTGTTTAATCGAAGTTTAATGGAGAAAATCACAATTGAGACATGGTGTAGCCATTATCGGAGGAGATGGAAGAGATTTTTATTTGTTTATTTATTTACAAATGACCATGTGTTATCGGTTCACCCTCTTTCTTTGATTTTTTAATCCCCCAAATATTTACACATTTAATTATTTTTATTATAGGTTAAAATTCTTAATTAAATTGATATTTAGATTAGGGTGAGTAAATAGAGGAGTGTATCACACGCACCACTAAAAAATCGACGAGAGATTTTTAATATATAGGGGTATATAGTTAAGGGGAGTTTTGAAAATACCGGATAGTTTAACTAGACAACTGACAAAAATATAGAAGTTTAGGATAGTTTTAGGATATTCACTCTTTCTCCAAATATAGGTAATTTGTGTTTGGTTAGCCTACTATTATTCATTGCTTTGTAATTATCTGAATTTACTTGATAGCTTGTTTTTGTAATAATTTGTTTTAAATTTCTCACCCCGCTAGTTGGTATGATCTTATATATACTCTCATTACTTTCTTGAAAAAGGAGTTGAATAACATCTTTTTTTAGGTAAAATAGCCTCGGAGCCACTAAAACTTGTACCGATTTATTATCCCGATAATTTTTTTTAATATATTTCTTATTTGAACACTTTAACTCACATAATTGTGAATACTTTGGATGAAACTGGTGGTTCACGGTGGTGGCTTGGTGGAGCTGATATACATTTTGAAGGAAAAAAAAGATTTGTGCATTTAAGGTTGATTGTGATGATAAAATCATAAATCTGGTAGGGAGGAGGAGATGAGGCACTGATAGTGGAAAGATTTATGATGATGAAGTGGAAGACGGAAATTTTCAAAATTGACTAAAAAATTATGAAGTTGCTAAAATTAGTTTTAAAAAAAGGTGGATCCCATAAATTACAGTTGTCACGACCCTAAAACGGACCCGGTCGTGGTGGCGCCTATCGTGAAACTATGCCAGCCCACACAAACCCCAAAACAAATCCAACAATTATAATAAATCATTTAAAAGTCATTAATAAGCTAAAATTCCAAAATGTAAGGTAGAATGGAACAATGCGGAAACAAAATACAGTCCGACATCAAGGGTGTCACCAGTCATGAGCAACTACAACTAGTCTAGTAATACAAAAAGACAACATAGTCTGAAAAAACTAATACAAAGCGAAATAAAGATAGGAAGGAGAAGCACTGGGCTGCGAACGCCAAGCAGCTACCTAGTCAACTCCGAAAGCCTGCTGGAAGACAAATCAGCACTCGCTAGCGTGACCCGAGACTCCTGGATCTGCACACAAGGTGCAGGGAGTAATGTGAGTACACCAACTCAGTAAGTAATAAAAGTAAAGGCAGTTGAGCAGTAAGAAAACACGTAAACTACAGCATAATGCTACAGCAAAACAGTATAGGTCCAGAACAATGCAGTAAAGCAGTAAAACTCGTAAAAACATCTCAGTTCAGTAAAACCCTTTTAAAACACTTTTCAATAGTTTCAAACGAGTGATGAAAATAGTGAGTAAAAGGATAGAAACGTAAAACAACCCCTCGGGCAAAATATCAATAGAACCAGCCCCTCGGGCTATCTCATAATCACTCGTATCAGCCCCTCGGGCAATAACATGAAACAATAACAGCCCCTCGGGCAATATCACATCTCACACTGGGTACTCGCGCTCACTGGGGGTGTACAGATTCCTGGAGGGGCTCCTACAGCCCAAGCGCTATAACAAGCCATCTCGTGGCATAATCAAACAGGCCCTCGGCCTCATAACAATCACAAGCCACCTTGTGGCATAATAAATCAGGCCCTCGGCCTCTCATAGAAAAAAAAAATCAGTACCACATGCTGCGGTGCGCAACCCGATCCCACAACATCCTCACAACACAGGCCCTCGGCCTCACTCAGTCAAAACTCACTCAAGCCCCTCGGGCTGACAGTAAAACAAGTACTTGGCTAAAAATATCTTTTATTAAATCAAAAGGAGTGAATAAAATCGAGTTATGAAAATAGTAAGAACATAGCATGACTGAGTGTAAATATCAAACCAAAAACAGCGAGGAAATCAGTAGTAAAAGCCCCTAAGAGTCCGAACAATCAGCATAAGGCCCTGATAATAGGTGAATTGAACTATGATTAAGCCCCAAAAAAACCACTTTCTTGTAGAGTTTTTATTGTAAAAGTGATAGCAAAATGCTCTTATTAGTGCTTTTCATGTTTTTCAGGTTACATACATTAGAAGAAGGCTATGGAGTGGTTTTGTATCATTTATGGAAGAAAAAGAAGCCAATCGCATCAAAGTCGCCGAGTGAACCATTTGAAATACACAAACGAGGCCTGGAGGTGAACTGCCGCGGTCCCAGCGTGGGCGCGGTAGGACCGCGGCAGGCGACGGGAACTTAAGGGACTGAAGTGCAAATTCCGGAATTCTTAGCCCAAAATCCTATTTAAATACTAGAACTCGCCCAAAGGAGGCATGAAACATTATTAGAGAGTACTTTGGCAAGAAAAACAATTGTGAGAGATCACCTAAAACATCTTTATTTCTTTTCTTCTTTATTTTCTTGCAATTCATGATTATGAATCGTTTAGTATTTGATTTACCCATTGTCATGAGTAGCTAAAAACCTTAATCTAAGGTTTTGGTGAAACCCGTTGGGGATGAATTGGTTGTTATAAGTAATATAGATTTGAATTAGTTTAATCTCTATTTGTTCAACTATGTTTTGATTGTGGTTAATTGAAAGGATCCTCAATTAGCCGTTCCTATTTATTATGTATCTGCTTGAGAGAGAGTGCATATTTAGGTAGTTGTTTGAACAACATCACTCCCGGAGTATAGGCGAGAGTCATAACCGAGGGTTTAGAGGTTGGATTAGAGATAACGATACCTCGGGTGCAATCTAAGTGAACTGTAATGTGAATCTAGCTAGCGTAGCTTGAGAGAGTACGTCTAGTAAATTATCATAATTGCTTGAGAGAGATTTATGATAGCTGGAGAGTTCATGATTGATAGAGGCAACTAATTCAACGCTATAAGAAACATACAACCAAGGAAATCAATAACGGGGGAAACCATTACCTTAGACCTTTATTCTAATTGTATACAATTCAAGCATAGTTAGTTTTCAGCTGTTTATTTATTTTCAATCTTGTCTTCTTGGTGATATTAAACAGATACAACTAAGCCTTAGTTCTCTGTGGGATTCGACTCCAGACTTTTAGACCGGATTATATTTGCAGCGACCGCTTATCCTTTTTAGGACTAGAGTTGGGCGTGACCAAATTTTGGCGCCGTTGCCGGGGAACTAACGGTGTAGTTGTAGCTGTATATGTTGCTAGGGTTCAAGTTTGGATTTTTAATTTGGTTTTTTTTGTATTTTTATTTTTATTTTATTATAACTGTTGATTTGAGAAACATGACATCTTGGAATTATGAGAATTTAGGTGTAGATAATTTTACTATTGATCTTCATACATATTGTGAAGGAAACCACCCGTGGCAAAATTTTCAAAACGTTCCTAAGAGCGAGTTATGTGTACCAACTCAATCTTATTTGTGGAATGTATGTGATATGTGTGGTGGTAAAAATGGTCACCTTCATGGTTGTGCTTATATTTCTTATTTTCCCCCAACCCCTTACTATGATGGTTCTACCTTTTCTTGTGAAGTTAATAGGAACAAAGAACCTGGGAATGCGGACCTGAAGGAGATCAAGGATATGCTAAAGTGCCTTCTGGAACAAAACAATGAGAAACAATTGCACATAGAAAGGCAAGAGGCAACTATTCGCAAGTTGGAGGCTCAATTGAGTCAAGTGGTTGAGCTTTTAATGCTCAACAATCCAATATTGATGATAGTAGCCAAGAAGAGCATGAATTTGAGGTATTAATTGGGGAGGTCAAAGTAGAACATCAACAACCTAGCCAACTAGAATTTGAAGATGCCAATGTTGAAGAAGTGAGACTAGAGTCAGCCAAGGACATTGAGGATACAAATTTTGTTGACTCTAGTATCATTGATGTTGAGGATGCTGAAAGTCCTGAAGTTCATGTGTGTGAGCGCATTGGTCCTCACTCTAAATATTTTTCTACATTGTGCTTGGATGATGATGTGAAAATAGAGTCATCCGAGCTGATTGAGAAGTCAAGGAATGAGGAACAAGGTGCCTATATTCTGGAATTTTTCTTACCAAAAAGACAGGACTACATACCTCATCTAAAAGCCAAGAAGTGTAGAATAGTACAATGGTTGCTTGGGCCAATTAGATTTGTTCCTCCACCCCTGGAGCATAGCCGAAAACTTGATGCCAAATTGGGGGTTCAATTCATAAGCTCGAGGTGGAGGCAAAAAGTGATTCGCGTCGTGCCGCGACGTTAAATCAAGCACTTGTTGGGAGGCAACCCAGCTTTATTGCTTTCTTTTATTTATTTATTTTTTTATTATTTTTTTAATTATATTATTTTTGTAGTGTCAATTTTTTATTTTTTAGGAGCATGAAAAGCAAAGGTATTGGAAGGATGCAACAGCAAACCAAATGGCTGGAACTAAGTGTGAGGTACCCACACGAAGGACCAAGCTTGGGAGAAGTCTGAGTACCCCATGAGTTGTTAGTGCTTCGGCCTTTGGCCTACCAGGGAGTCTCTTTTACCCTTTTATTAGTTATGGTGTGCATTGAGGACAATGCACAATTTTAAGTGTGGGGTGAGGAGATTGTCTGGGTGGCTTTCTATGCTATTTTAGTTGTGTTAGTTAATAATTTTTTTTAAAAAAAAAAGATTGGACTTTTCCTGATGACGGATCTTCTAGACAGTTTTCTTGAGGGAAGTAAGTCTAAAGAAAATACCAAAAAGATTTTTTGCTTTGTTTTAGGTAGTGTAGTAACTCCCCCTTGGTTTTTCTTTTGACCACGGTTCTTTTCCAAGGGCTTTTTCTTGAACCGGATTAGGTAGATTTTTTTTAGGACTCTGAAGACTCTTTTAGATTAGGAGGGGTAAGGGCAGGAATCCACCCTTTTGATGTATACACCTGCTAACAACTAAACGAACTTGAGAGTGCGACGTCTAGGCTTATGTGTAGACTCATAAATTGTGCCTTAATTGTGTACACCTTGTCTTGCTTGAATGCTCATGTGAGTGTGTTGACGAACTAGTTCGGAATGAGTTACTTGCCAAGTGTGTGTGAGAATTACCCACATTCTGTGCTTGCATGTGATATCTAGAACTTGCCCTGTGTGTTTGCAAAGCGAAATAGTAGTTTTGTTCAGTCTTGGAAGTGATATAGGCATTTCTTGTTGATCCATATATACATATTTTACCACCGAATTATTATGAATTTTAGTTAACCCCTTTGAGCCTGTAATCCTGTTTCTTTGGCAACCACATTACAAGCCTTACCCTTTTGTTTGAATTAACCATCCATTTGAACCGTTTCACCTCTCATGAGCACTTGAATGTTATGAACTTTGTAAAAGTTAAAGTGTGGGGTGGTTGGTTTGGCTTTTGAGTGGAACTAATTGAATAAGGAGAAAGGTGCAATGTTTTGAAAAAGGAAGAGCCACTTAGATTGTTAAAAAAAAAAATCCTTGATAAGTGGTGGCTCTTGATGTAAGTGCTTAAAGTAGTATGGAGTAATATAAATTGATGTGAAGGTGGTGTTTGGTTTGACATAAGTATAGGGCTTAAATGTTAAAATGTATGTATTAAAGTGCTTAGGGAGGTGTAGTCACTCTTATATCAAAATGTATCCTACCCGTCCCGTAGCCTACATTACAACCAATTAAAGTCCTAATTGATCCAAGATTGAATGAACTCAATTAGTAGAGTATTACACTAAGGGCAAGCTTATGGTGTATCTGTGTGGCATATGAATATTCTTTGCTGAGAGTGAGTGAATTCTTTCTATCTAAAGTTCTTTGTGCTTGATTCTATACGTATGGAACTTCTCTCAAATTAATAATGTGAGGGCTTGTGACTCAGGAAGAAATAGCAAGTTTTCACCTCTGTTAGAGTAATTAGAGTGAGCATGTGTGAGGCATGGCATTAGAGTTTGCATATGAGGTGTGGCAGTTGCACTGCTTAGGTTATTCTTTCATAATGGCAGGTGTGACATAAATTGGGTAATTCGTTGAGCGATTAGGCATAGAAGTGTGGTTTAAATTGCTCGAGGACGAGCAAAGCTTTAAGTGTGGGGTGTTGATAATAGGTGAATTGAACTATGATTAAACCCCAAAAGAACCACTTTCTTGTAGAGTTTTTATTGTAAAAGTGATAGCAAAATGCTCTTATTAGTGCTTTTCATGTTTTGCAGGTTACATACATTAGAAGAAGGCTATGGAGTGGTTTTGTATCATTTATGGAAGAAAAAGAAGCCAATCACATCAAAGTCGCCGAGTGAACCATTTGAAATACACAAACGAGGCCTGGAGGTGAACTGCCGCGGTCCCAGCGTGGGCGCGGTAGGATCGCGATGAGCTGTCAAAGGAGATTCAGAGAGGCCGTTTGGCCGCGGTCCCAGCGTGGGCGCGGTAGGACCGCGGCAGGCGACGGGAACTTAAGGGACTGAAGTGCAAATTCCGGAATTCTTAGCCCAAGACCCTATTTAAATACTAGAACTCGCCCAGAGGAGGCATGAAACATTATTAAAGAGTACTTTGGCAAGAAAAACAATTGTGAGAGATCACCTAAAACATCTTTATTTCTTTTCCTCTTTATTTTCTTGCAATTCATGATTATGAATCGTTTAGTATTTGATTTACCCATTGTCATGAGTAGCTAAAAACCTTAATCTAAGGTTTTGGTGAAACCCGTTGGGGATGAATTGGTTGTTATAAGTAATATAGATTTGAATTAGTTTAATCTCTATTTGTTCAACTATGTTTTGATTGTGGTTAATTGAAAGGATCCTCAATTAGCCATTCCTATTTACTATGTATCTGCTTGAGAGAGAGTGCATATTTAGGTAGTTGTTTGAACAACATCACTCCCGGAGTATAGGCGAGAGTCATAACCGAGGGTTTAGAGGTTGGATTAGAGATAACGATACCTCGGGTGCAATCTAAGTAAACTGTAATGTGAATCTAGCTAGCGTAGCTTGAGAGAGTGCGTCTAGTAAATTATCATAATTGTTTGAGAGAGATTTATGATAGCTGGAGAGTTCATGATTGATAGAGGCAACTAAGTCAACGCTATAAGAAACATACAACCAAGGAAATCAACAACGGGGGAAACCATTACCTTAGACCTTTATTCTAATTGCTTACAATTCAAGCATAGTTAGTTTTCGGCTGTTTATTTATTTTCAATCTTGTCTTCTTGGTGATATTAAACAGATACAGTTAAGCCTTAGTTCTCTGTGGGTTTCAACTCCGGACTTTTAGACCGGATTATATTTGCAGCGACCGCTTATCCTTTTTAGGACTAGAGTTGGGCGTGACCAGGCCCAGACACGGCATTTAGCCCCAAACACAATAATACTTTCCAAAATATAATAATATCAAATAGTTTCCAAGTAAATATACGACTTAACAGTCGTACCGGACGGACCAAGTCACAATGCCCAACGGTGCACGACCCCACGCTCGTCACCAAGCGTGTGCGTCACCTCAAAATAGCACAGCGATGTGAAATTTGGGGTTTCATACCCTCAGGACAACATTTACAATCATTACTTACCTCAATCCGGCCCAAATTCTAGCCCACGATGCTCTTGCCCCTCAAATCGGCCTCAACTCGCATCGAATCTACCCAAAATCAGAGTCATAACATTAGAATATGCTAAGGGAATGAAGCCCATGCGAAAATAATCAAATTGCATCAAGAAACCCGAAATTGGCTTAACCCGACCCCGGGCCCACGTCCCGGAATCCGACAAAATTAACATCAATGGAATCCTTATCCTCCCACGAGTTCATGCATACCAAATTTACCAAAATCCAACCACAAATGACCCCTCAAATCCCTAATTTTTGGTCTCCAATTACAAGCCCTAGTTCTTCAATTTCAACCACTAATTTTCCATAAATTACAAGCCTAATCCGTGAAATAACACCATAGAAACGAGTTTTGTGTTCAAAAATCTTACCTCAACGAAGTTCCTTTGAATTCCCTCTTCAAAATCTCTCAAAAAGCTCCAAAATCGACTTAAAAAGGGTAAAGAAGAGCTGAAAATCACGAAGGGCCAAATATATATGTTCTGCCCCAGCTAAATCGCTTCTGCAGTACAAAATCTCGCACCTGCGCACCTGCGGAAACCACTTAACCGCACTAGGACCGCACCTGCGATCATAATACCGCACCTGCGCTATCGAAGGTGCGCTCGAACAACTGCATCTGCGGTTCCAGCTCCCCATGCCCATTTCCGCATCTGCGACCCTCTGGGCGCTTCTGCGAGCCCGCACCTGTGGTCCCCAAGCCGCAGGTGCGGCTATGACAGGAGTTTCAGCAATTCAGCTGCAAATTCCAACTCTAAAACTCCCGTCAACAATCTGAAATCACCCCGAGGCCCCCGAGACCTCAACCAAAAGTACGGACAAGTCATATACCACCATCCAAACTTATAACAATATTCAAAACACCTAAAAAAACATCAGAACATCAAATTAACCATGGATTCAAGCCTAAGAACTCCAAAAACTTCCGAATTCCGCTTTTGATCAAAAAGTCTATCAAACCTCGTCCAAATGACTTGAAATTTTGCACACACATCACATATGACACAACGGACCTACTGCAACTTCTGGAATTCCATTCCGACCCCTATATCAAAATCTCCACTACCAGCCGGAAAATGCCAAAATTCCAATTTCGCCAATTCAAGCCTAAATCTACTCCCAACCTCCAAAACTCATTTCGATCACGCTCCTAAGTCCCAAATCACCTCCCGAAGCTATCAGAATCCTAAAAACTAATTTTTGAGATCAATTGCTCACAAGTCAACTCCCGGATGACTTTTTCCAACTAAAAGACCAACTTAAGAGACTAAGTGTCTCAAACCCTTTCCAAAACCATTCCGGATTCAAACCGACTAACCCCATACAATATAACACATATGAACAAAGCATAAAGAAGCAGAAATGGGGAAACGGAGCGGTATCTCATGAAACGACCGGCCGGGTCGTTACATCCTCCCCCACTTAATCAAACGCTCGTCCTCGAACGAGTCAAGAAACATACCTGAAGCCTCTAATAGGTGAGGATATTAGCTCCGCATCTCTCGCTCGGTCTCCCAGGTAGCCTCCTCCACAGATCGACCTCTCCAGTGCACTTTCACTGAAGCTATATCCTTTGATCTCAACTTTCGAACCTAACGCTCCAAAATAGCTGCTCGCTCCACATCATAGGTCAAATCACCCTCTAACTGAACTGTGCTGAAATCCAGAACATGAGACGGATCCCCAATATATTTTTGAAGCATAGAAACATGAAATACCTGATGCACACTCGAAAAGCTGGGTGGAAAAGCAAGCTCATAAGCCACCTCCCCAATCCTCCGAAGCACTTCAAAAGGCCCAATGAACCGAGGACTCAATTTACCCTTCTTCCCAAATCTCATAACACCCTTCATGGGTGAAACCTTCAGTAGAACCTTCTCCCCAACCATATAGGACACATCACGAACCTTCCTGTCAGCATAACTCTTTTGTCTCGACTGCGCTGTACGAATCCTCTCCTGAATCACCTTCACCTTGTCCAAAGCATCCTAGACTAAGTCTGTACCCAAAAGCCTGGCCTCACCCGGCTCGAACCATCCAACTGGAGATCTACACCGCCTCCCATATAGAGCCTCATATGGAGCCATCTGAATACTCGACTGGTAGCTGTTGTTATAAGCAAACTCCGTGAGCGGTAGAAAATGATCCCATGAACCACCGAAGTCAATCACATAAGCGGGCAACATGTTCTCCAATATCTGGATAGTACGCTCGGAATGCCCGTCCATCTGAGAGTGAAAAGCTGTGCTCAGCTCGACCTGAGTACCCAACTCTCTCTGCACGGCCCTCCAAAACTGCAAAGTAAACTGAGTGCCTCTATCTGAAATGATAGAAACTAGGACACCATGCAAGCGAACAACCTCTCGGATATAGATCTCTGCCAGCCGCTCTAAAGAATAGGTAGTACAAATAGGAATGAAGTGCGCGGGCTTGGTCAACCGATCCACAATCACCCAAATAGCATCGAACTTCTTCAAAGTCCGTGGGAGCCCAACTACAAAGTCCATGGTGATACGCTCTGAAATATCCATCTGCTGAAGCAAGCCACCCGGTCTCTGATGCTCATATTTCACCTGCTGACAATTGAGACACCGAGCTACAAATCCCACAATATCTTTCTTCATCCTCCTCCACCAATAATGCTGTCTCAGATCCTGATACATCTTTGCGGCACCCGTATGAATGGAATACCGCGAGATATGGGCCTCCTCCAGAATCAACTCCCGGAGCGCATCCACATTGGGCACACAAATCCGGCCCTACATCTTCAACACCCCATCATCACCAATAGTCACATCTCTAGCATCGTCATGCTGAACTCTATCCTTAAGGACTAGCAAATGAGGATCATCATACTGGCGCTCTCTGATGCGATCAAATAAGGAAGACCGAGAAATCACACAAGCCAATACCCGACTGGGCTCCGAAATATCCAACATCAAGAACCGATTGGCCAAGGCCTGAACATCAATTGCAAGACTGCCCATACTCACTGCCTTCCGGCTCAAAGCATCGTCCACTATATTGTCCTTCCCCGGATGGTTCAAAATAGTAATATCATAGTCCTTTAGCAGCTCCAACCATCTCCGCTGCCTCAAATTGAGATCCTTCTGTTTGAACAAGTGCTGGAGGTTATGATGATCAGTAAACACCTCACAAGACACACCATACAAATAATGCCTCCAAATCTTCAACGCGTGAACAATGGCAGCCAACTCAAGATCATGAACACGGTAGTTCTTCTCATGGGGCTTCAACTGACGAGAAGCATAAGCAATAACTCTACCCTCCTGCATCAACACACATCCAATACCCACTCTCGAAGCATCACAATACACTGTATATGAACCTGAAGCTGATGGCAAAACTAACACTAGAGTCGTGGTCAAGGCAGTCTTGAGCTTCTGAAAGCTCGCCTCACACTCATCCGACCACTGGAATGGAGCACCCTTCTAAGTCAACATGGTCAAGGGTGATGCAATAGACGAAAATCCCTGAACGAACCGATGGTAATAACCCGCCAATCCAAGAAAACCGCGAATCTCTATGGCTGAGGACGGCCTGGGCCAACTCTGAACTGCCTCTATCTTCTTCAGATCAACCTGAATACCCTCGCTGGACACCACGTGCCCCAAGAAAGCCACTGAACTGAGCCAAAACTCACACTTGGAGAACTTTGCATAATGTTTCTCCTCCCTCAACCGCTGCAATACCACTCTCAAATGCTCCGCGTGCTCCTCCTGACTATGCAAATACACCAGAATATCGTCAATGAAAACAATAACGAACGAGTCGAGATAAGGCCGGAACACGCTGTTCATCAAATGCATGAACGCTATTGGGGCATTGGTCAGCCCAAAAGACATCACAGGGAACTCGTAGTGACCATATCGGGTCCTGAAAGCTCTCTTAAGAATATCCAAGTCCCTGATCTTCAGCTGGTGATACCCTGAACGGAGATCAATCTTGGATAACACCCTCGCTCCCTAAAGCTGGTCGAATAAATCATCAATACGAGGCAGGGGATACTTTTTCTTAATTGTAGGCAGGGGATACTTGTTCTTAATTGTAACCATCCTTCTTCTTCATGAACAGAACATGCGTACCCCACAACAAAACATTAGGCCGAATGAACCCCTTATCGAGGAGTTCCTGAAGCTGCTCTTTCAACTCCGCTGGTGCCATACGATACGGTGGAACAGAGATGGGCTGAGTGCCTAGCACCAGGAGAATACCAAAATCAATATCCCTGTCCAGTGGCATGCCCCGCAGCTCTACAGGAAACACATCGGGAAAATCCCTCACAACTGGAACAGAATCGATGCTGGGAGTCCTTGCACTGACATCCCTCACAAATGCCAAGTATGAAAGACAACCTTTCCCAACCATCCGTTGGGCCTTCAGAAAAGATATCACCCTACTGGGAACAAAATAAGTTGAACCTCGCCACTCAATCCCTGGCACACCCGGCATCGCCAACGTCACTGTCTTAGAATGACAGTCTAGAATAGCACGGCACGGGGATAACCAATCCATGCCCAAGATCACATCGAAATACACCATACAGAGTAACAAAAGAACCACTCGGGTCTCCAGACCCCTAATGGTCACCACACATGATCGATACACATGGTCCACAACAATAGTATCGCCCACCGGAGTAGATACATGAACAGATGAAACAAGAGACTCACGGGGCGTATCCAAATAACGGGCAAAATATGATGACACATATGAAAAAGTGGAGCCAGGATCAAATAACACAGAGGCATCTCTGTGGCAGACTGAGACAATACTTGTAATCACAGCATTTGAAGCAATATCATCGGGTCTAGCTGGCAGTGCATAGAAACTGGCCTGACCACCACCTGATCGACCTCCCCCTCTCGGGAGACCCCTAGATGACTGTCCTCCACCCCTAGCTGGCTGGGTGGGTGGTGAAGTAACTAGTGCTGAAGTCGATGGCTGACTCCTCTACTGAGATGAACCCCCAAGACGACGAGGACACTACCTCCACATATGTCCCAACTCCGCACACTCATAACAACTCCCTTGCGCTGGAGACGGGGACTAAGGGAACCCCTAGCACCGGAATGACAAGCAGAAGAACCTGGCATAGAAGAGCCCTGAACTGATGAAGCACGGGACGAACTCTGGGCTGGAAGGGCACTGGGTGAGGAATGACCCTGCTGAGAACTGTGAGAACCATTGCCCGATGATGCCCCACGATAACCTAGGCGAGCTGACTAAACATGCCTGAATGGGCAGCCTCTGTCGTGCTGAAACTGACCCCTCGAAGGAGAACCC
Organism: Nicotiana attenuata; assembly: GCF_001879085.1. NCBI lineage: Eukaryota > Viridiplantae > Streptophyta > Magnoliopsida > Solanales > Solanaceae > Nicotiana > Nicotiana attenuata. Next base: position 119,185 of record NW_017672617.1, read on the forward strand.
CCAAAACTACCAAATCCCCGAGGCCTCTTGGCCTCCCTCTCCTCTCGTTCCTGGTGATGATGTCACGACCCGGAATTCCCACCCTCGGGAGTCGTGATGGTGCCTACTTGTAGAAGCTAGGCAAGCCAAATTTAATTACTTTTTCATTAATAACATAATTCCTTTTAACGATTATCGGCAATAATACAAAAGCAACTAAATTAAATAATAAGCGGAAGTCTCGATATTATAGAAAACTGAATAAAATGCGGAAAATCTCAACAAAACCTCTACCCAAGACTGGTGTCACAATACTCACGAACTGCTAAGAATACTAAATACAAACGTCTGAAAGAGAACATAAACTGTTTATCCCGAATACAATAAGATAACAAACAAAATAAAGGTTAGAGGAGACGCCGGGCCTGCGGACGCCTGCAAGGCTACCTCGGGTCTCGCTGGACTGGAGGCCTGCTCCCACACTACTGCTGCTGCTGTCCGAAACCTGGATCTGTGCAAAATAGCACAGAGTGTAGTATCAGCACAACCGACCCCATGTGCTAGTAAGTGTCTAGCCTAACCCCGGCAAAGTAGTGATGAGGCTAGACTTGACTACCACATAAACCTGTGCAGTTATATATATATATATACAGCGGAATTGAAATACAAGACAAGTAAACAATATGGGAGGGGAAGCATGCTGTGGGGGAGATAACAGTTTCAAGTAAAAGTTGCCTTGTAACGAAGGAAAAGCACAACTCATACGATAATAAGGAACAGAGATCAACAAGTGCACGACATCACCCTTCGTGCTTTTACTCTCATCCTCACCAAGCAATAGTATAACAAAACGTGCACGGCATGACCCTTCATGCTTTTACTCTCATTCCTCACATATAAACAATAGAATCGGCACAGACTGGCACATCATGCGGCATGGCATCACCCTTCGTGCTTTACTCTCTTTTCCTCACAAATAGCAAACAGTGCACGACATCACCCTTCGTGCTTTACACTTTTTCCTCACAAGAAACAAACAATGCACGACATCACCCTTCGTGCTTTAACACTCTTCCTCACCCAATCAACAATCACAAACAATGGCAAGGGAATAAATAAACAATAATGGAAATCCCGCAAGGGAACACAAACAAACAATTAAAAACCCGGCAAGGGTACAACATCAATAATCTCAACGTCCCGGCAAGGGAAAAGATCATTAACTCTTTCTCGTTCTTTCACTTTCATCTCATAGTTCACATTATCACTCGAGCCAATGCCCCAAAGATTTACTTGTCTCATATACCTTCACAATTTATATTTCAACTCGAGCCAACGCTCCACGAAGTTTAAAGATCACAATATCTTTCACAAGCTCTTTACAACATATATAGAAGTCATCAATTAAGCATGGAAGGTATAACAAAATCCAAACTATTCGCAAAATAAGGAGTCACGGTCATGCTAGACACCAATGTATAGATACCTGTCACCATGCCTATACATCGTACTCGACAATTAGCAAGTAGCAAACAAGACTCGACTCCTATACCCTCAAGCTAGGGTTAAACCAAACACTTACCTCAACTTCCACGGCCAAATCAATCCACAACAACCGCTTTCCCTCTTGAATTCGACTCCAACTCAATCAAATCTATACGATAATGACTTCATAATATCAATATGTGCTAAATAAATCAAACCCAATGTCTAATTATAGATTTCCAAACTTTCTTTCCAAAATCCCAAAATCGCCCCCGGGCCCGCTTGGTCAAAACATGAGGTTCGGACCAAAATCAAATCCACCATTCACCCACGAGCCCGAATATATAATTTGTTCTCAAATTTGACCCCAAAACGAGGTCTAAATCAAGAAAAAGTAAAAAGCCCTAACTCTACCCATTTCCCCCAATTTCTACCCTAAATTACATGTTTTAGGCTTAGGAATTCAACAAATATTGATGGAAAATAAAGAAAACGAGTTAAGATTTACTAACCCAAGAAGTTTTGGTGAAAAGGAGCTTCAATGGACGCCTAAAGACCTTGGAGAAGAAGGAGCTCGTGTGTTTTTATGAAAATCCCGCAATACACTGATTTTGGAAATTAAAATATAATTGGGCAAAAATTGCCCTTCGCGTTCGCGGAAAGGGGATCGCGTTCGCGAAGGCTAACTTATCAGACCATCGTGTTCGCGATGGGAGGAGTGCGAACGCGAAGAAGAAAAGTTGGGGGTCCAGTACTTGGTCTACGCGAACGCGTGGACCCTTACGCGAACGCGATGAAGGAGCCCTACAAACTATGCGAACGCGAGAGAATCAATGCGAACGCGATGAGGAAAATGAAGGCTAAGTCTTCAGATTCAAATGACTCTACGCGAACGCGAGTCAGGAGCGCGAACGCGATGAAGGGAAAAGTCAGAGCTTCGCGAACGCGAAGAAGGAACTGGGTCTGCAACAGCTGAAGAATTTCTGTAACTTTCGTAAGTTTGAAACCACCCCGAAACACCTCCGAAACACTCCCGAGCCCTCGGGGCTCCTAACCAAACACATACACTAACTCAACAACATCCTACGAACTTAACCGTGCGATGAAATCGCCAAAATAACATCAAAAACAATGAATCAAACCTCAAAATCACTAGTTTTTCTTCAAACTTCATAAACTTTTAAATTTAGAGTTTTAAGTCCGAAACACGTCAAACGACGTCCGTTTTCAACCAAACTTTACAGAAATACGGGCCCGATACCATAGTATTTTAATCAAATTTCATTTCCAATTTCCTTAATTATTTCCAAAAAATAATTTCACACAAAAATTCATTTCTCGGGCTTGGGACCTCTGAATTCGATTCCGGGCATACGCCCAAGTCCCATATATTCCTACGGACCCTCCGGGATCGTCAAATAACGGGTCCGGATCCGTTTACCCAAAATGTTGACCGAAGTCAAATCTATTCAATTTAATATCAAAATTTAGCATTTTTCTCACAGAATTCATATTTAAGCTTTCCGGCTACGCGCCCGGACTGCGCACACAAATTGAGGCAACCCTAAATGAGGTTTTCAAGGCCTCGGAAGCCCAAAATGGGTAAGAAAACAGGTGATGACCCTTTGGGTCGTCACATTCTCCACCTCTAAAACAACCATTCGTCCTCGAACGAACAAAAGAAAGAAGTACCTGAGTCAGGAAAAAGATGAGGATAACGACTCCGCATATCAGACTCGGACTCCCAGGTCGATGCCTCAGGAGGCTGACCTCTCCACTACACACGAATAGAAGGAAAACTCCTGGATCTCAACTGCCGAACCTGCCGGTCCAAAATAGCTCCCGGCTCCTCCTCGTAAGACAAGTCCTTGTCCAACTGGACAGTGCTGAAATCTAACACGTGGGCTGGATCGCCGTGATACCTCGGAAGCATGGATACATGAAAAACTGGATGCACGGCCGATAAGCTAGGCGGAATTGCAAGTCTATAAGCCACATCTCCCACTCGATCAAGAATCTCAAATGGACCAATGAACCTAGGGCTAAGCTTGCCCTTCTTCCCAAATCTCATCACGCCCTTCATAGGTGACACTCGGAGCAATACCCGCTTACCAACCATAAATGCCACATCTCGAACCTTGCGATCTCCATAACTCTTTTGCCTAGACTGAGCTGAACGAAGCCTATCCTGAATGATCTTGACCTTGTCCAAGGCCTCCTGAACCAAATCTGTACCCAACAACCGAGCCTCTCCTGGCTCAAACCATCCAATCGGAGCCATCTGGATGCTCGACTGGTAGCTGTTGTTGTAGGGGAACTCCGCTAAAGGCAAGAACTGATCCCATGAACCTCCAAAGTCAATAACACAAGCTCGGAGCATATCTTCCAATATCTGAATAGTCCGCTCGGACTGTCCATCCGTCTGAGGATGAAATGTTGTACTCAACTCAACTTGGGTGCCTAACTCTCGCTGAACTGCTCTCCAGAAATGCGAGGTAAACTGCGTGCCTCGGTCCGAAGTGATAGTTACCGGCACACCATGAAGGCGAACAATCTCCCGGATATAGATCTCAGCTAACCTCTCGGAAGGAGACTGCCACAGGAATGAAATGCGCTGACTTGGTCAGCCTATCAATAATGACCCAAACTGCATCGAACTTCTTCCGGGTCAACGGAAATCCAGTAACGAAGTCCATAGTGATCCTCTCCCACTTCCACTTAGAAAGCTCAATCCTCTGAAATAAACCACCAGTCCTCTGATGCTCATACTTAACTTGCTGACAATTCAAACACCGCGCCACATATGCCACATTATCCTTCTTCATTCTATGCCACCAATAATGCTGCCGCAAATCCTGATACATCTTCGCAGTGCCCGGATGAATAGAATACCGGGAACTATGGGCCTCCTCTAAGATCAACTCCCGAAGTCCATCCACATTGGGCACACAAATTCGCCGCTGCAATCTCAAGACTCCATCAGCATCCAATGTAACCTGCTTGGCACCTCCTCGCTGCACCGTGTCTCTAAGGACACACAAATGGGGATCATCAAACTGCCGATCACAGATACGCTCCAATAATGAAGAACGAGTGACCGTGCAAGCTAATACTCGACTAGGCTCAGAAATATCTAACCTCACAAATCGATTGGCCAAAGCCTGAACATCCAAAGCAAGCGGCCTCTGACTGACCAGAATATAAGCAAGACCGCCCATACTGGCTGACTTCCTACTCAAAGCATCGGCCACCACATTGGCCTTCCCCGGGTGATATAAAATGGTGACATCATAATCCTTCAACAACTCCAACCACCTCCTCTGCCTCAAATTCAACTCCTTTTGCTTGAACAAGTACTGAAGACTCTTGTGGTCAGTGAACACCTCACATGCCACGCCATACAAATAGTGCCTCCATATCTTCAATGCGTGAACAATGGCTGCCAACTCCAAATCATGCACTGGATAGTTCTTCTCATGAATCTTCAACTGCCTCGAAGCACAGGTAATGACCTTGCCATCCTGCATCAACACTGCACCAAGCCCAACACGGGAAGCATCACAATAGACTGTATAAGGCCCTGAACCTGTGGGCAAAACTAACACCAGTGCCGTAGTCAGAGCTGTCTTGAGCTTCTGAAAGCTCGCCTCACACTCATCCGACCATCTGAACTGGGCACCCTTCTGGGTCAATCTGGTCATCGGGGCTGCAATGGATGAAAATCCCTCCACGAACCATCGATAGTAGCCTGCTAACCCCAAGAAACTCCGGATCACCGTAGCTGATGCTGGTCTAGGCCAGTTCATGACTGCCTCTATCTTCTTTGGGTCCACCTGAATACCCTCTGCTTATACGACGTGACCCAGAAATGCAACTGAACGCAGCCAGAACTCACACTTGGAGAACTTGGCATACAACTTACTATTCCTCAAAGTCTGAAGAACCACTCTAAGGTGCTGCTCGTGCTCCTCCTGGCTACGGGAGTATATAAATATATCGTCAATGAACAATATCACGAATGAATCCCAATAAGGCCTGAACACTCGCTCATCAAGTCCATGAAAGCTGCTGGGGCATTTGTCAACCCGAATGACATAACCAAGAACTCATAATGCCCGTACCGGGTGCGGAAAGCTTTCTTAGGAACATCAGATGCCCTAATCCTCAACTGATGGTAGCCAGATCGCAAGTTAATCTTGGAAAATACCCTGGCACCCTGAAGTTGATCGAACAAATCATCAATCCTCGGCAGTGGATACTTATTCTTGATCGTTACCTTGTTCAATTGCCGGTAATCAATACACATTCTCATTGACCCATCCTTCTTCTTGACAAATAACACCGGCGCACCCCATGGTGAGACACTGGGTCTAATGAAACCCTTCTCAAGCAAATCCTGCAACTGTTCCTTAAACTCTTTCAACTCCGGCGGGGCCATATGATATGGGGGAATAGAAATAGGCTGAGTGCCCAGAACCAGATCAATGCAGAAATCAATATCCCTGTCGGGTGGCATACCCGGCAGGTCTGAAGGTAAAACATCAGGGAACTCACAAACAACGGGCACAGAACCAATAGAGGGAACCTCAGCACTGGAATCCCGAACATAGGCTAAATAGGCCAAACACCCCTTCTCAACCATACGCCGAGCCTTCACATACGATATAACACTGCGGGTAGAATGACCAGGAGTTCCTCTCCACTCTAAACGAGGCATACCCGGTAAAGCTAAGGTCACAGTCTTTGCATAGCAGTCCAAGATAGCGTGATAGGGTGATAACCAATCCATCCCCAATATAATATCAAAGTCGACCATATCTAAAAGCAAAAGATCTACACGAGTCTCCAGACCCCCAATCACCACAACACAAGAGCGATGGACTCGATCGACCACGATGGAATCACCCACTGGCGTAGACACATAAACAGGAATACCCAATGCATCACTAGGCATGATCAAATACGGGGCAAAATAGGATGACACATACGAATACGTAGACCCCGGATCAAACAACACAGAAGCACCTCTATCACAAACCAAAATCGTACCTGTAATGACCGCATCTGAAGCCTCTGCCTCGGGCCTGGCCTAGAGAGCATAACATCGGGGCTGGGCCCCATCACTCTGATCTACCTCTTTGGGGCGGCCTGCTGCTGGCTGGCCTCCACCTCTAGCGGTCTGAGCTCCACCTCTATGACCTCTACCTCCACCTCTAGCACCTCTACCCCCGCCTCTGGCTGGCTGGGCGGCCTGTGGAACATCTGGTGCCTGAATCATAGCACGAGAACCCTACTGCTGAGAACCCCTCAACCTCGGGCAAAACCTCCCAATATGACCAGACTCACCACACTCATAACATCCATCTGAACGTTGTGGCTGAGGAAACTGAGGCGGGCCCTGGCAACCTGAATGGCCCCCACGGAAACTCTGAAGTGGCGGTGCGCTGATAGGAGCTGGCGGTGCACTGAATAAATGCTGATCAGAACAGTGTGCATGAAAACCACGGCCACCTGATGCACCGTGAGAAACCTGGAGAGCTAACTGAAAGGGCCTAGAAGGATGACCCCTACCATATGAATCTCTACCTCCAGACGAGACACCACTGAATCGGCCGGAATGACGGGCTCTCTTGTCTCCCCCATGACCACCCCCCTGCGATAATACCATCTCAATCCTCCGGGCCACATTGGCCGCCTCCTGAAAAGTGATATTCCTCCCCGCCTCTCTAGCTATCTGAAGACGAATCGGCTGAATAAGACCATCAATAAACCTCCTCACCCTCTCTTTCTCGGTGGGAAGTATAACAACAGCATAGCGGGCCAACTCAATAAACCTGGTCTCGTACTGGGTGACTGTCATGGATCCCTGATGGAGACGCTCGAACTGCCTCCGATAGGCCTCTCGCTGTGTAATAGGGAGAAACTTCTCCAGAAATGTATGCGTGAACTGCTCCCAGGTCAAGGCTGGAGATCCTGCTGGTCTAGCTAAACAATAATCCCTCCACCAAGTCTTGGCGGATCCAGACAACCGGAAAGTGGCGAAACTAACCCCATTGGTCTCAACAATACCCATGTTTTGAAGAACCTCGTGGCAGCTGTCCAAATACTCCTGAGGATCCTCGGTAGATGCACCGCTGAAGGTAGTGGTGAAGAACTTGGTGAACCTATCCAACCTCAATAAAGCATCGGCAGACATAGCTGCCCCATCACCGGCATGGGCTACCACACCCGGCTGAGCTGCTCCAACTGGCTGAACTGCTGGAGTCTGAATCGGAGGAACTACCTGCTCCGGAGTGCGTGTAGCAGGAGTCTGAGCCCCTCCTCCAGCCTGAGAAGTGGTTGGTGCTACTGGAAGCAAACCCGCTCGGGTGACACTCTCCATGAGGCCCACCAATCTGACAAGAGCGTCCTGAAGAACTGGGGTGGCAATGAACCCCTCTGGGACCTGAGCTGGGCCCACCGGAACCGCTGGGGCTGGAACCTCCTTCTCGAAATCAACTTGAGGATCCGCCACTGGTGCTGCTGCTCGGGGCTGAGATCTGCCCCTACCTCGGCCTCTAGCACGGCCTCGGCCTCGCCCTCTGCCCCTAGTGGGAGCTGCCTGGGGCTCGGACTGCTGGTCAGATGATGAGGAAGCGCGTGTTCTCGCCATCTGCAAAAGAACAGAGTAGAAATTCAATCAGTATTTTGAGAAACAGAACCGCACGACAGGAAAGAACAAATGCGAAGTTTCCTAACTTTGTAGCCTCTGGGGGATAAATACAGACGTCTCCGTACCGATCCCTCAGACTCTACGAAGCTTGTCCATGAGTTGTGAGACCTATGTAACCTAGAGCTCTGATACCAACTTGTCACGACCCGGATTCCCAACCCTCGGGAGTCGTGATGGCGCCTACTAATGAGAGCTAGGAAAGCCAAATTTAATTACGTTTTCATAAATTACATAATTCCTTTTAACAATTATCGGCAACAATACAAAAGCAACGAAATTACATAATAAGCGGAAGTCTCAATGTTATATAAAACTGAATAGAAATGCGGAAAATTTCAATAAAGTCCTCTACCCAAGACTGGTGTCACAATACTCACGAACTACTAAGAATACTAAATACAATCGTCTGAAAGATAACATAAACTGTTTGTCTCGAATACAATGAGATAACAGACTAAAATAAAGGATAGAGGAGACGTCGGGCCTGCGGACGCCTGCAGGGCTACCTCGATGTCTCGCTGGACTGAAGGCCTGCTCCCACGCTACTGCTGCTGCTGTCCAAAACCTGGATCTGTGCAAAATAGCACAGAGTGTAGTATCAGCACAACCGACCCCATGTGCTGGCAAGTGCCTAGCCTAACCCCGGCGAAGTAGTGACGAGGCTAGGACCGGACTACTAATTAAACCTGTGCAGTTATATAGTATACAGCGGAAAGTAAAACAGGAATAAACAGGTAAAGATGGGAGGGGGAAACATGCTGTGGGGGGGGGGGGTATACCAATATTAACAGTAAATCCAGGGTAACAATTTAAGGGCAGCTTAGAATTTACAACGAACAAAGAAACTAATATAAAAAATAAACACACTTGTATCAATAATTGTTGTGGCGTGCAACCCGATCCCAATATATAACAACACTATTGCGGCGTGCAACCCGATCCATATAGTTTAGCATTGTTGCGGCGTGCAACCCGATCCACAAATATCATTATTGCAGCGTGCAACCCGGTCCATATCATTTAACACTGTTGCGGCGCGCAACCCGACCCACAAATATCATACAATGCACGACATCACCCATCGTGCTTTATCACTCTCCCTCACCCAAACAACAATCACAAATAAGGGGCAAGAAAGTAAACAAATAATGATAGAAATTCCGGCAAGGGAATGCAATTAAACAATTAATTCCCGGCAAGGGAACAATATCAATAAATTTCCATGTCCCGGCATGGGAGAAAACCAATAAGACAACACAACGTCCCGGCAAGGGAATAAACCAATAACTCTTCCTCTTTCTTTCACTTTCATCTCATAGTTCACATTATCACTTGAGCCAACGCTCCAAGGATTTAAATATCTCATATACCTTCACAATTTGTATTTCAACTCGAGCCAACGCTCCACGAAGCTCAACGATCACAATTTCCTTTCACATACTCTTTACAACATATAGAAATCATCAATTAAGTATGGAAGCTATAACAAAACCAGGATATTCGCAATATAAGGACTCACGGTCATGCTAGACACTAATGTATAGATACTCGTCACCATGCCTATACATCGTACCCGACAAATAGCAAGTAGCAAATAAGACTCAACTCCTATTCCCTCAAGCTAAGGTTAGACCAAACACTTACCTCGATGCCTTGAACACAACTCAAGTCTCAATTGTAGCTTTACCCCTTGATTTCTCCACCAATCCGCTCGAATCTAGTCACAATTTACTTAATTACATTAATAAGTGCTAAATGAATCATCCCCAATGCATGAAAATAAGTTTTTCCCAAGTTTTACCCAGAAAGGTCAAAAATGCCCCTAGGCCCACATGGTCAAAACCCGAGGTTCGAACCAAAACCCAGTTACCCATTCCCCAACAAACCCAAATATGTAATTTGTTTTGAAATCGGACCTCAAGTTGAGGTCCAAATCCCCAATTTTTGAAAAAATCTAGGTTATACCCAGCATACCCAAATTTCCCCATTAAAATCTTTGATTTAAAGTTGAAATTATGTTAAAAGATGTTAAGGAGTGAAGAAAATGAGTTAGAAGTCACTTACCAATCGTTTTGAAGAAGAAGAATCGTTGGGAAAATCGCCTCTTATGTTTTTGGGTTTTTGAAAAGTAAAAAATGACTGAAATTCTCGTTTATTTATACCCTTCGGAAGTCCCTTGCATGGACCACGCAAAAAGCGATCACGGTCGCGCTGACCTACTCGAAGACCTGCTGATCTCTGAAGTTCCCTGCGCGGACCGGGCAAAGGCGACCGCGGCCGCGCAGCACCCACCGCGGACCGCGCAAAGGCAACCGCGGTCGCGCTGGCCCCTCCGCGGCCACACACGATTTCTCGCGGACCGCGCTGGAGGGTTCAGAGTCTGCAATATTTTTCCTGAACTTGCAACATCTGGTATTTTAAGCCTAAGGCACCCCGGAACCCACTCGAAACTCACCCGAGCCCTCGGGGCTCCAAACCAAACATACACACAACCTCAAAAATATCCTACGAACTTATCCGTGCGATCAAATCGCCAAAATAACATCATATACCTCAAATCAAGCCTCAAAGCTCATGATTTCTTCCAAATTTTTCATATAACATCAAATTTCCATTTTAAGTCCGAAACACGTCAAACGACGTCCGGTTTCAACCAAACTTTACAGAAGTGCTTAAATCATATATAAGACTTGTATCGGGCGCCAGAACCAAAATACGGGCCCGATACCATAGTCTTCTAATCAAATTTCATTTCCAATTTCCTTAATCATTTACAGAAAAAAATTTCACACAAGAATTCATTTCTCGGGCTTGGGACCTTGGAATTAAATTTCGGGCATACGCCCAAGTCCCATATTTTTCTACGGATCCTCCGGGACCGTCAAATCACGGGTCCGGATCCGTTTACCCAAAATATTGACCCAAGTCAAATTTATTCATTTTAGTATCAAAATTTAGCAATTTTTCTCATAGAATTCATATTTAAGCTTTCCGGCTACGTGCCCGGACTACGCACGGAAATCGAGGCAACCCTAAATAAGGTTTTCAAGACCTCGGAAGTACAAAATGGGTAAGAAAACGGGTGATGGCCCTTTGGATCGTCACAATATAATAGCAGAAAAAAAATATCCTTGAAAGGAAGCATGAGAAAGAAACTTGTTAGCAATACATTAAATACAGACAACATTTTCTATATTTCCATGTCTATTCACTACCAGAAAATGTGCGTATGGCAGCAATTATTTTAGCAACGGTTCAACAACCGTTGCCATAGAACCTGTATGGTAACGGTTATGACCGTTGCAATAGCATTTAGGTGATATCAGCACACTTTAACAATAGAACCGTTGCAATTGTAAAACAACCATTGCCATAGATTCATCTGGCACAACGGTTATATGAACTGTCCCAATAAAACTATCTATGGGAACGCTTTCGTTGTAAAAATTTCTATCGGAACGGTTATTTTTCCCCCCCTTATTTTCCCTCGTAAATTTTATTACACCCGCCAAAACAACCCCTATTCATTTTATTTTTTTAATAATTTTAATAATACATATTAAATAAAAAACTTTTTGGCACTTAATTTCCCATTAACTGCGATATCTGCTAGGCGATACCCCCAAAACACCTAGGTCATCTTCTTCTTCACTAAACACCGAGAAATTAGTGCCCCCATCTCTCTCTCTCTCTCTCTCTCTCTCAAAATCTTTGATCTTCTTCTTCGATGACCTAGGTCATCTTCTCAAAATCTTGCTAAAAACTCCGATACCCCCATATCTCTCTCTCTCCGATGACCTAGGGTTCGTTGTTTTCGAGAGTGTCCGAACAAATTAGTTTTGGGATTTTATTCTAATTGGTGTCGAGAAGTTGTGGTGAATCTTGGGTTCATTTGTTTGGTGTCGACAATTGAATTTCTGGTGCTGAAGCTCGAAGAACAACTTCAAATTTCTAGAGTTGAGTGCCTGAAGCTGTTCCGTAACCTACGCACTCCTCGACACATCAGGTCTGATTTCTCTACGCTTAAACTTGTGTCATTTTCTGGATTTTGAGGGATTTGTGATTGATTAATCGAATAGAAGACTGAACTTCATTACTATTATTTGGGATCGATCGATTTGACTGTGAATTCGACTCACGTAGTTTAAGCTTGATTTTTTTTTGAGTATTGAACTGAATTCGCAGTTCGACTTGAGGCTGCCATTGGTTGAAACTATTTGCTGTAAAATTTCTTGGAGATTGTTGAACTGATTTTGTGAGTTCGACTTGATAGTTTCTCTTGTTGTTGGAGAAACTATTTTCTTCTTTGTATGTCTCATTTTATGTCTCATTGTATATCCAATAAATTTACGCACTGTTTTGTAGAATTTCAATTGTGATCGGTAGTCATGGCCATAGACATGGCCATTGCACAATTAAGTCTTTCTGTTTTGCAATTCCTATAATATTTCTTGAAATCTTTTTGCATTCGGTCTCAAGACATATATAGACATAACTACTTCATCGTATATCAAAACAACGAAAATAGAACTCAAATTGTGTTATCATAGGTGCTTAAATATGACATTAGCTCGAAACTTTAAACCCGAGAAAGTTAAGATTTAAGGATGTGCGTAGTCTAAAGTTAGGAGGTCTTGAAAATAAGTCATAGAAACAAAGGCTATAAGCTACCCAAAATGTATTATACTATATTATAAGCTTGCAAAATAGACTTTTTGAATTACCATTTTCACGCTCCTTTGACTATCTCTACTAGGGGACACAAATTGCACAAGTTTCCGCTAATATCTTAAGGAGGGATTTATGGCTCAAAATAGAGACTGTTGCAATTTCAAAAAATCTTGCAGAAAAAAAAGAGGGTAAAAATCCTTTGCAGAACCCATAGATTGAATGGAGGGCTATATAAAAACAATAAAACTAAGAAGTGAGTCATGGAAGAAGCAGTGGTGATTAAACAAAGAAAAGAGAGCAGAACACTCATACTAATTGAGAAATAGAGAAATCTGCCAGCATGCTTTGGAACCAAATTAAAATATCTCAAAGAAATCAAATTCAAAAATTATTATCAGAATAATTTCTAGAATGGACTATTGGAGTGTGGCAGTAGAAAATATAAATTGAAAGTGCAATACACGTGTTTAGAGATGAATAGGATGACGTCTCTAGCTTCGAATTTGGAAGAAGTCCAGACAACAGAACCATTATTTGGTAAGACCAAATCTCTAAGCTGTGTCAATAAAAGTTAAATGATTTGCTCATTTGATCATAGTGTAAAGATGAATATCAAAGACCAATCGAAGATGTAAATTTGATGAATTCAAACTTTATATTGAAATTTTAGTGATTTTTCACATGTATATCTATACTTGCAAAAGTACCGGTTTCAGTTGAACCCGTTAATTATATATTACATCCATCGCTAGTGAATATGTGTATACATAGACTAAGAGTATTACCAGAACATAGTAGCTGAAGGAATGGCAAGTCTTATATATTGCCAAGTATCTTGAAATGCCTCGTTTGATAATCCGGTCCACGTGCTTTTGCAAGAAGGGGAGATTCTGACATATACAGCTAGAAACAGGAAATTAATCCAGTAGGATATCGCATTAGCCAGAGCAACAACTTTGTTGCCTAGACCAGATTTAAATACCAGAATCCAACAACTGAACAAATGCAGCAAAGTTGTTAGTCCGGTACTGAACATCATCGGTAGCACTATGTTTTTGGCTTGTAGAAATCTAATTTGACACTGGAGAAGCCCGTAGGCAAAGATCGTTGGGATCATATATCGCGCATAACTTCCTGCTTCAGCTGCTATTTTCGGATCTTGTCCCAATAATACAAGAATGCGTTCTGCATTAGCCCAATAAATTTATGCACTGTTTTGCAGAATTTCAGTTGTGATCGGTAGTGGTTTAAACTCCTTTGAGTCTAATTAGTTTGTTTTTATATCTAAGGCAAGATTATTTCTTGTTTTCTTTGCTCGAATGCTCTCCAAGTAATCCCTTTCTGATGTCAATTTTTGTTTTTTTGCATGCTACTTCTTGTTGAACTATAGAACCTTCTTTGGTGGTATAGATATTATTAGCTGAGAGAAAGTTTATTTCTGGTAGCCGAGGAGAAATCATTGCTGGTAACCTAGGGAACACTCGTTGCTGATAAGTTATCTTAATTTAAATGTTTGGTAATTGGATTTGCTGGTAATGTATTTGTGTATTTCGCTTATTTATCTTGTTATGTATGTTACTCAAAATGAGTTTATATTGTTATCATGGGGTTTAACTAATGATGCCTTGAGTTAAATTACAACATGTTGCTGAAGTCTAATTTTTTAGAACTGAATGCATGTGTTGAGTATGGCTCTAAATTAAAGTACTACAAATGACGGAATAGGCAAGCATTGTTATTTAATATTGTTCTGTAACTTTTTTGTTGCAAGAATACAAAAAATTCAACATATTTCTTAGAGTTACCCAACTAGCTAGATATTTATTATGTATGCATGCAGAAAACTCATAAAAATATACAAATGCACTATGTTAAAATTGATATCTATGTTAAAATTAAAAATAAATATCCCAATTCTCTTCAGTTGCTCCTCCTTCTGAGTTTTCACCTTTAAAAGCATTGGTCAATATCTTATTATATGTAGGTTTATTTGGTTAATTTTGTTGATTTAATTTTATCGTATAGGATTTCAATGGATAATGGAGATAAAAGTTGGATGTATCTCCTAAGATGGACGGATGAGTATATCCGTGGAGTGAACAATTTTCTTGATAAGGCATTT
>NW_017672617.1:135046-149827 GCF_001879085.1 Nicotiana attenuata
CGGCAACTCACAATAGCAGAAATAAACACGGGGAATGCAGTTAATAGGGGATCGGGGTGTTAATTCTTAAACGACCGGTCGGGTCGTTACAGTCATCGAAGATTTTTGCCTCTTGATCATCCATTCCTAAGAGATAAGAAGTTATTTGACGGTAAAGAGGAGCACAAACTTACACCTGCTCCTTTGTCGGGTGAGTAAGTGTTTGAAGAGCTGATTGAATTCAACAATATATTTGGAAAGGGAACTAAAAAAAGGCCTCGGAGTGCTAAGGGTCCGTGGAAAAAGAGATCCATTTTTTTTGAATTGCCATATGGGTGCATAACAAATTGAGGCACAATCTTGATGTGATGCACATTGAGAAAAACATATATGATAGTTTGCTCGGGACTTTATTTGAAATAAATTGAATGTCAAAGGACCATGATAATTCTCGCTATGACTTACAAGAAATGGGGATACGAAAGGAGCTACAACCAAGAGAAGATGATGATGGTAGTGTGAGTTTGGCTAAAGCTTGTTTCTACATGAAACCAGAACAGAAAAATTTGTTTTGCACCGTTATGAAAAATGCCAAGTTACCAAAAGGGTGTGCTTCGAATATTTCAAATCGCGTGCAAGGGAAGGAGATGAAAATATCAGGGTACAAGAGTCATGATGCTCATTTTATAATGCATTACTTGCTCCAGGTTGCTGTTAGAAAGGCGTTGCCCAAGAACGTCTCGTTGGCCTTGATTAGGTTGGGCAATTTCTTTAGAGCCATATGTAGTAAGGTCATAAGGCGAAGAGATCTTGAAAAAATGCAGTCTGAAATTGTTGAAATAACTTGTGAGCTTGAAAAGATTTTTCATCCAACATTTTTTGACATAATGCCACATTTGCCTATTCATTTG
Organism: Nicotiana attenuata; assembly: GCF_001879085.1. Lineage (NCBI taxonomy): Eukaryota > Viridiplantae > Streptophyta > Magnoliopsida > Solanales > Solanaceae > Nicotiana > Nicotiana attenuata. The sequence continues at coordinate 135,937 of NW_017672617.1, forward strand.
GTGAATGAAATTAAGCTTGGGGGTCCGGCTCATCTTCGTTGGATGTATTCCATTGAGAGGAACCTATGTAAGTACAAGGTATTTGTTCGTAATCGATCTTGTCCAGAAGCATCAATAGCAGAGGGATTTTTGGCGGAAGAGTGCTTGAATTTTTGTTCGAGATACCTACATGATGGCGTGAAGACAAGATTCAGTAGATACACAACTGTGAATGATGAGTGCCCTCAAAATTTGTCACCTATATTCCCTATGATAGGACATCTAATTGGAAGTAAGAAGAAAAATACCTTTCTCATAGATCCACAGTTATGTTATGAAGCCCATCGGTATGCTCTGTTCAATACTGGCGATGAATAAGTGAAAAAGTTTATCGAGTAAGATAAATTATATAAGATTTATTTAATTTATATGTTTCTTTTTCTTTATGATATGATTGATTTTATAAAATTCATGATTGCAGGGAACATAAGAATTTAATTGGTAGTCACAGTAGATCAAATGCATGGGAAAGGGCAAGGAAGCATAGTCGGGAATTCAACAATTGGTTTGCAGAAAAAGTTAAAAATATTGAAGAACCCGATTATTTAAGATGCCTAGCTAAAGGGCCTAATACGATCGCCAAAAGATATACTGCATATTTTATTAATGGATACCGATTTCATACCATAGAACGGGATTTCCGATGCAAGACTCAAAATAGTGGAGTGACTTTATCGGCAACAACCAATAGCTTTGCTAGCTCTAGGGACCAAAAGCCCATCGATGGTGAGGTTATCTATTTTGGAGCTATTCAGGATATCATTGAGATTGATTATTGGGGTTGTTTCAGCATTGTACTATTTAGATGTGATTGGTTTCGTAACGAAATAGATGAACATGGGTTAACTCGTGTACACTTTAACAAATTATGTAGTACAGATGACCCTTTTGTGTTGGCATCACAAGTTTATCAAGTTTTTTATGTGGAGGATCCAGTTGAGAAAGATATTTATTATGCAAGAAATAAAGTCCATGTTGATTTGTATGATTTAGAGGAAGAGAATTGCCCTAATATTGAAGACGCATTTTGGAGAGAGCCTAATGATGACATTGGTTCCTTAAGTGGATTAGTTGATGCTGACGTTAGATGGTCTAGAGACGACGTACCCGTTGATGTCGTTGATATTCCATCTAATGCACAACATTCAAATGATACAATTATAGAAACATCGGAAGAGGAGGATGAGTTTGACGATACTGATTGGGACTGGATGGAATCAGATGATTAAAGAGGGAAATTCTGAAATTCTTTTAAATATATTCTGGTTTGAGTGAGTGATAATGTTTTTTACCAATATTTTATAATTATTCTTGTTTCTAATACTGCTCTTTTTAATATACATTTATTTATTTTTCCTTTAGCATTTTATTCTGATGCTTCAATTTTGCAGGATTTTTGGTTTTGGATCTTGTGATATTGTTGCACTTGTTGATAGCAATCGGTCGAGGCTTGAATCTACAGATAATTGAGGTACTGATAACATTTATAACACTTGTCAATACTTGTGTATTCCAATTCCATTGCATGTGATAGCCTCCTGCGCATATACAGTTTCCATTCCATTGTTCAAGCTCATTCAATGTCTATAGGCTTCCTTCTAATACATGTTTAAGTTTCTCATTGAGTGTCAACAAATAGCTCTAAAAATCTTTGGTGTCTAAAAATCTAGTGAACTGTAAATATCTCATTAGAACTACAATTCCCTTACTTCTTCTTCTTATTACTTTTATCTTTTTACTGTAAAATATCTCATTAATGTTAAAAAGTAACTCAAGTAGTCTATTTTTCACCTATCTGCTTAGTTTCCACCCTAGTATTAGAACAACATAATGAACAGAAAAAAGGGGAAGCTATATTACTCCTTTAAAAAGGATAGAAACTAGAAAGGAAGAAAGTATGTCCTTTCCATATAATAAATAGATACAGACATGTAAAAGCAAATAGACTAAGAAATGGTAGTATGAATTTTCATTACCTTTTATATTCACATCTTTCAGTACTTTTCTGAAAATTCCTGGAACGATATTGGCTAGCCTTAGTATTTCATTCACAACCTGCAGCTCAGTTCTTAATCTTTAGTAACAACAAAACAAAGGTAGAATTATAAAATTGTTACGCCAAAATTAGAGTATATTATATAAGAAGTACCTTGAACCATTTAAATTATGTTAAAAGCACAAATACCATATGGAAAGTAAATGCATCTTATGTGTGAATGTCATTGAGTTGTATTCTGCCCATGAAATCGCGGCCTCTTTGTGCTCTAGGTTTTTAACAATGTTCTCATGTTCTTCCTAAATGAAGCAGAAAAGGAAAAAAGATTTAGTGTAAGATAATATGAGAAATAAAAGACAAGGTAGAAGTAAAATAGGTGAGAAAAGATTTTCAGGAACGAACCATAAGTTGTGGTAACACCTGAGGATGATCATTGAGAAACTTAAGACATAAGGCAATGGCAGCAGATGTTGTTTCAAAAGCAGCAAACAAGACTGCAAAGACAGTATTCACACACAAAACTCTCTCTGAAATGCAGCTTTTCTCTCTTTCATCTTTAGACTGATTTTGACACAGAATTCACCTTTATTTTACTACTTTTCTGTATTGCTGGGATTTTTTTGAGTTAATTTCTAGGTTTCTGGTTGAAGACTGGAGTGTTTTGTGCTTCTCCTCTACTGCTGTTGCTGTTACTACAAAATTGTGTTCCTTGCTGCACTCCTCAATTCCAGAGATTTATTTTCTGCTCTTATTTAGCCTTGCTTGAATAGGTCAGTTTCGAACCTTCATGTTATCATACCCCTACGTGAATGAAAGCTCTGACTTCTACATTAGCTTGCTGAACATCTAGTGTTAATATGAAGTAAAAAACCCTCTGTTCTAATATGAAATCATTGATTGTTCTCTGATGTGTTTGTTGTCATTATTTAGACTCATTAACTTTGAATTCCTTCCTTGTTTTAACGAGATATTGACTTGGTTTTGATGGTTGAATTTTATAGAGAATCCTGTAGTAAATCCAAGCCTTGAGTTGTTTGTAAGTTCTGTTTGTGTTCTGAATAATATAAAAGTTTATTTAATGGCAGCTTAAGGTAGATGAACAATCAAATAATTACCATGCTAATATTTCTGTTTGTTGTTGATCATGTGTTTGAGGATTCATCGAAAAAGCTCACCACAGGGAAACCTCTCTATGGAGCATGGTTCTCTTTATTCTTTTCTTTCTTTCAGAATCTAAATATTATTCAAAAAATATTAGATTGTTCAGCCACAGGGTTTACCATGACTCTTGTACCTACTATTTGTATCTTAGCAGCATGAAGTTACTCAATTGATTCTATTGCTTGTGTTCAAATACTTCTTAGCTCTCATGTGTATCTAATTTTGAACAGAGGAAAGCGGATCATGAATCAGGAAGGGCACTCAAGTAAAAATAAAAAATTAACAAAATGCATAACAGCTGGATCGCTTGCATCTTTGCGAAACCTAAAGGTTTCGTCATTGAAAACAAACAGAGTTATTAAAGATCCAAGGTCACTGCCTCTGCATTCTACTTCTACACCAACACAAACAGTACATGAGCAAGTGCAACAAATGCCACTGAACTCTACACCTTCAGCATCACAAGCAGTGCGTGAACAATTGCAGCATTCTACTTCTGCAGGTGGATCGCTGCCTCTGCATTTTACTGCTGCACCAGCACAAACAGTACATGAGCAAGTGCAACAAATTCCACTGAACTCTACCTCTCTTGCATCACAAGTAGTACATAAACAATTGCAACAACTACCACTGGATTCCACCCCTCGTACTTCACAAACGGTACAAGAACAAGTTGAGGATTCTTCCAATCATGAAACAAACGAGCAATCCGAGGAACAAGGCAAGAACATATAGATTCCAATCGTCAAATTCAATAACGTAATGACTTTTGGTTATTATTCTTACTTCATATTTATGTAGGTCCTTCTGTCGAAAAACGAAAAAGAGGAAAAACTTAGATGCAAAGTGTTCATGGTAGGAAAGAGCGCAAGCAAATTGTGCTAAATAAGAACAATCAACCCATAGGTCCTACTGATGATGATGTAAATGAGTTGGGTTGCTTCCTTGGTACATTGGCAAGGAATGCGGCATTTTGTCCTCTTAATGTGTTTGATTGGAGGAAACTTGAGACAAAAGAAGATATGTGGAAATATGTCAAGGTTTGAAATTCGCAATATTCAATAGGTGTGTGTGGATATTTCATATTGTTTACACCAACCTAACTGCTCTAAATTTGTAGGGAAAATATGACATTCATGAAGGTGCAAAAACGTGGGTTTTTCACTCAATTTCAAATGCTTGGAGAAAGTACAAAAACCAATTATATAAAGACCATTTTGAACCCTATGAGAATGACGAGCTTCGAATGGAGAATAGGCCGGTTGATGTTCCGGATTCTCAATTTAGGGAACTTCTTAGAAATTGGAACTCTGATACCTACAAGGTAAAACTGAATATTGTTCCATGATTTGCTTAAAATGTCTGATTTTTGTTTATTTAGAAACTTCTTGTTGCACTTGTGGCTGTCTTCAGCTTAATTATTATGGTTGCATTTTGTGAATGAAACTCATAATCTGGTTAAATTTTTAACTATGATTCTGTGCTAGTTAATCCACAATCTTCTACTACAAGATGTCATAACACAATCATTCTAATTTCAAGAAAAGAAGTCACCCTCCCTTGATAGTTCTAATCAGGAATACTTTCCAACAATAATGGCAGTCAGGGGTGGGCTTGACACTGGAATAGATGGGTCACGACTATACTACGCTAGGTACTTTATTTATGGATAACTTGCACAAATGTTTTATTTTCATGTCCTAATGCATTAAATTGAGTTGCTAATTCCTTCCTGAATACAACATGCAACATCTAAATAGGAAGTAAGAACTGTTCTGATTTGTAAACTAGAAGTAGGAACAGTTCAGATGTTTAAACTACTCAAGAAGCGATCGCTTCTGCCCCGTTTCTGCCCAAAATTCTGTCCAGATTCTGTGCATCATCTCATCATAGTGTTTGCACCAGAATGTGCATGATAGCGTAATTCATGGAGGCTCCATTAGCTACGTTTTCCGGATGTGTCTTCCTTCTCCGTTTGTTGTGACATGCTAGCATCATTAATATAAGCTTGCCTTACCCAAAATAATCTTCAGAAGAGAGGCTTTGTTCTGTGTAGCAGATGTATTCATTGTCAATGTTTCTTTTTTGTTGCAGAAAATGAAAGAAACCAACACTGAGAATCGCAAAAAGTTGAGATATCCACACACTGCTGGCAAAAAAAGTTTTGCTAGAATATGCGAGGTTTGATATGTTTATTCTTATTATTCTTTTAAATATGAACTTGCTAGGCATAATCTGAACTATTTTATACCACTTTTTATGTAACCAGGAAAAAAAGAAAGAAACTTCTGAACCTCTATCAAGTAAGGACATATTTGTGGCTACAAGAAAAAGAAAGCCCGATCGAGTATACAAGGCCTCGTATGCGGATACTCTTAATAAAATTGTACGAGTTACTAATTTAAAGTTTGTTGATATCATTTGTCTGTTATTAGTTATTGACTCAATTTTATATACTTTCTAATCTAAAATTGACTCAATTTGGTCTTGTAGGCTGAAATGGATAGAATACAATCAACACAAGAAACTGAAGATGGCAGTCAATCAGTTGACGCGTTTGCGTCCGTCATGGGACCTGAGCATCCAGGACGCCTAAGATTGTACGGACGTGGGGTTACCAAGACTTCCTTAAAAAGAAAAGTGGGAGATATTGGAACCTCTTCAAGTTCTACCGATGAGATGCTGCAACAAAAAATGGTGGAAATGGAAGAAAGGATGCAACAAAGAATGCAGGAAAAGTTCAATGCACAAAAAGATGCCATGGAACTACAAGTTGCAGTTAACATCATTTCACAACTTAAGCGTCTGAATCCAGACTTACGGGTTGATCCCAGCATGCTAGCTTTCAATGGTCATTCACCTGGAGATGCTTCCTCTGCCCAACAAGCTGTTGTGCAACTAATCAATCGTCTATCTACTGAGAGTAATAATCGAGGTCAGTACGTACTCTTCTTCTCCTCCTCCTCCTCCTCCTCCTCCTCCTCCTCCTTCTTCTTCTTCTTCTTCTTCTTCTTCTCCTCCTCCTTCTGTTGCTTTTCTGCCACTGTTTTCTGCCACTGCTCTCTCTGATTTAATATTATCCAATGTGGCTAAATTTGAGAGCCTTTTAGTCACGAGTTAAGCCTTGATCAGCTACTGCTATTTGTAAAAGCCTTGATCTAAGTTTGGCATATAAAGGAGATTATAAAGCTTCTTCAGTCGTAGAGATACAGAATCAGAGCTAGATGTAAAAATCGACTGACTTTCGCTTTTCATTTTCTTTTTTGACAAGGTATTGGCTTTTTATTTTCTTTCGAAAGAGATTTTCGTTTTAGAACTTCTCGTTCAAGGATGCGATACGACTGAGGAGCTACAACCTAAGTTTCTCGTTGTGTGCATAGGACTAGTCTGGTAGTTATAAAGTTAAAATGTAACAGAATTAAGGATGTACTTCCTGTATTCCAAGTTGTATGTTTGAACCAGTTGGATTATCTTCTTAATCTCCATTCTAGTCAAACTTTGTTAACACAGGACAGTCTGGTGGACTAATATAAGGAATGATCAGATAAATTGGTCTTTGTGTCTTCCATTCATGAATATTCAATGTTGTCTAAGTGGTTGAGAACAAGATTCACCTAATGTAGTTACTTCTTTTTGTTGATTTATGCTTCTTGGAAATAATTCAACTGTTCTGTTGAAAAGGTTCTGTAATTTTTAATTTGATAGCATCCCCCATGAAGATGGTCCTTTTATATTTAGTGCACTTGTGACTAGCAGCAGTAAGGAGTTTAATGCCTCAATTAGATTGAAGTGAATCTTTTACTTATAGTACTGTTTGCAAGTTTTCTGTATTTGAATGTTATTGCAACTTATGAAGTTTACAAGTTGTAGTCACGAGTATCAGTTTTGTTATGTTACTCGCTTGGCTTTTGTTCAATTTACAACTATCGGCAGGAAACTCCAATATAGAATTTCTCATGTGATCTTTTAAAGTTTCTAATTTTAGCGATGATTAGATCTTTTATTGTTTGAAGTTATTAGTTCAAGTGAAATCCCTTAGTTTCTTTGGGGTATTTGTCAAATGGGATGGAGGGTGGCCTTACAATAAACTTCTTTTACCGAAGTATCTTTTGGGTTTTTGTCAAATAGGATGGAGAGTGGTGTTATATAGGGCGGTGTTATGTGGTGTTACAATTAGAGAAAATTCTACTATGCCTATTCTTATTTAATGACTTTATTTATTCTCTTTTGTAGGTGGAGCAACTGAAGAAAGGGAAGATGGAGAAGGTGGAGCAACTCAAGAAAGGGAAGATGGAGATAGTGAAGATCTAGACCTTACTTAAGAAGAACTTTGAGTTGTTGTCGATATTCTTGGAGTCTTTTGTTATAGCATTTGAAACTTTAACTTTTAAAGTGTTGAACTGTAAAACTTATGTAATTGGGTTAAGTATTTTGATATTATCGTTATTCTTAGCTTATTGGATATGAAAGTTTATGAAGTGTTTTATCTTTTATTTATATAATTTTCAGGTTATAATTACAAATATTTCCAGGTGGTAATGTCAATTAAAGGTTTAAAATAGCCTAATAGAACCGCTGCAATAAGCACAAACGCCGTTGCCATAGACATTCTGAATCGTTCCGATAGGTCTTGCAAACCGTTCCATAAAGTGTGACAAACTGATGCAATAGAAACAAAACCGTTACGGTAGCGCAATAAAACCGTTACAATAGCTGTAAATAAGCGTTGCAATAGCATACATAACCGTTGCAATAAACTATATTGTAACAGTTTCCAACCATTGTAGTAAATAATATGGTAACAGTTTACAACCGTTGCATAAACTATACGGTAACGGTTTTTAACCGTTGCAGTTGAAATGAATATTCGTTGCTTCAGACAGAGGAAAAACCGTTGCGTAGCTGGATCTATAGCAACGGTGTTGTCAACCGTTGCCAAAACCGTTGCTGTAGATCTATTGGCACTGAGCGGTCACTGAACCGTTCCAATACATCTATGGCAACGGTTGGCCTATCAATTGCAACGGTTTACCTGCTGTTGCCATAGGCCTATTTTCCGGTAGTGATTTTCTGAAAATACTGGTTCTAATGCTTGCTGGTAAGACAAAAGCAACACGTACGACGACTTCTCCAGATCAAACAACAATTAAGGGAAACAAATAGGAGTTTAACTAATATACACTGGGCAGTGCACAGAAGTTTACTATATCAGGTCACCTAAAAGTGAGTAAATTTTCTACAGCAAGCATGGAGCAGTAACCTGTAAAATATGGTAAATAATCAATTGCAGATGATGTAACAATCTTTTACATAATATTGCTTAAATCCTTACATGACGATCCTCAATGTACAACTTCACTCCAATAGGGGACATTGTTCCAGGACCTCCACTATGACAACAAGCTCCTGTAAAAGACAAACAAGAAAAAAGAATATTAAGTCGGGCTCATTAATTAAAATGCTATGAATTTTATCCAAAGTACAATTTGCATGGCTAACTAGCTAGAATAATTCACAGGCTAAAAAGTGGTGTTGAAAAAGAAAAATTGTTCTTCTTGTATTACCAACGATTTGCAGTTATATATTGTTACGTTGGATCTTTGAGTTGAGATATATAAGTTACATTAAAAGCTATGCCACACATACATAACAATCTCCAATTTCTACTTAGACTTAACTTTTTCTTCTTTTTTTTGAGCAATTACTTAGACTTAACTTTAACTACAGGGAAAGGAATAATTTTAATTTCCTGGCTTTAGCTTTAATAATCCACTTTTGCTATTGCGCCACTATCGTTTGGTGAAATTTGACATAGCTTGGAAGTAAAGACGCATGATAAAGTCAATCAAGTATCATGCATGTTCTATGTGTTATATTTGTATCTTTTTAAATTTATGTATCTGTTTTTTTTTTATACAGTTTATCTTAGATACGCAGCAATAAACTTGAAGTTTGTGACAAAATTTGGGAAGGTCCCAGTCTCCCAGATGTAGATTGCAAAGTTATAAGAACAGTGTGAATTGATATTCTCCCTCGTTCAAATTGAGATGGGAGAAAGTTGAAAAACTCAAAAAGAATTTCATTGGTGTTAATAGGAAAGAAATATGTGGGTCACCATTTAAATAATGAATTCTTAGGAATTGTTTAACTGAGAATATAATGTTAAGGGGTCGTTTGGTACGATGGATAGATAAAAATAGTTATGGGATAAAAATTTGATTTTAGCTTATCTTATATTTGGTTAAAAATTTTGGGGTAAATTATTTTAGAATTATAAATAGTAACCGGAATAACTTATACCTGTCAGAGGGTAGAATAGTAATCCCAGTCATTTCAGGATAAAGTAGTAAATTGACAATCTTAGGATTAATACAACATACCAAACAGTTAATACAGTAAAAAATAGTATCAGAATAATTAATCCCAACATAATTAATATTTGAGTAATTAATCCCAGCATAACTTGTCTAAATCAAATGACCCATAAGATTATTATTTAAACAGACAAATATAATATATATCTATATATAATATAAAGCTAGTGTCACGACCCGGATTTCCCACCATCGGGAGTCGTGATGGCGCCTACTGTCGGAGCTAGGCAAGCCAAATATTCAAAACCTTCCATTGATGACATTTTGACAATATAAATAAACGGAGGCATTTTAATTAAAGCGGAAGACTTTAAACTTATATAACTGAAATAAAATTTGCGGAAGTTGAAACACATTTCTACCCAGAGTCTGGTGTCACTAGCTCACGGACTGCTATAGAGTACAAAAAACAAGTCTGAAATGATATTACATATTGTTTGTCTCGAAACAAAGAAAACAAACTAAAACATGGAAGGGACTTCGGCCTGCGAACGCCAGCTAGGCTACCTCGTGAGTCCCTGGACTGAAGACAGCTCCCGGGCAATCCTACTGCTGCTGTCCAAAAGCTGCTCCTGGATCTGTGCAAAAGATGCACAGAGTGTAGCATCAGCACAACCGACCCCATGTGCTGGTAAGTGCCTGGCCTAACCCCGGCGAAGTAGTGACGAGGCTAGACAGGACCTAACAAAAACAACCTGTGCATATATATATATATACACAAAGGCAACGGAAATAACAACAGAAAACATCAAATAAAACTGGGGAGGGGCATGCTCGGGGGAATACAGTGAAAACAGATCAACGGATATAATAACGAAACTACATCAATACTGTGACTCATATAAGTGGTCGGCGTGCCACACGATCCCATAATATATATTTATAAGTGGTCGGCGCGCCACACGATCCCATAGTATATATTTATAAGTGGTCGGCGTGCCACACGATCCCAATTCATAACTCATAAGTGGACGGCGTGCCACACGATCCCATTTCATAATTCATAAGTGGACGGCGTGCCACACGATCCCATTTCATAATTCATAAGTGGACGGCGTGCCACACGATCCCATTTCATAATTAATAATACATATAATCTTTCTAGAGGAGGCCCCAATAGGGGAATTCAACAACATAACGATTTAACCCGGCAAGGGTACAACTAACAGCCCAAATATCCCGGCAAGGGAGAATACATATAATGCTTAAATCCCGGCAAGGGAGCAACAACAATAATAGACTGCGCGTCCCGGCAAGGGAATAATCACAACACTTCCTCTTTTAATCACTTCTTTCTCAATTATCAATTTCCAGTTCGAGCCAACGCTCCAATAATATACCAATCACATTTCTTCCTCAACCATTCACATTATATGAAACTTATCAATTAAACAAGGAAGATGTATCACAAAAATCCGAGTCAAACACAATTAGGACTCACGGTCATGCTAGACTCCGGTGCATAGATAACCGTCACCATGCCTATACACCGTACTCCACATTTAGAAGATAGCAAATAACATCCTAGTCATATTCCCTCAAGCCAAAGTTAGAACAAACACTTACCTCGGTCCGAGAATAGCAATCAACTCTCTAATACCGCCTTTCCCCTACAATCCGACTCCGAAACAATGGTATCTAGGCATAATTAATTCAATAATATCAATAAAGGCTCAAAAACATAATCCCATAGCCTAGAAATGAATTTCCTAGCATTCTTCCAAAAATACCAAAATTCGACACCGGGCCCACATGGTCCAAACACGAGGCTCGGACCAAAACCCAATCACCCATAACCCCACGAGTTCAAATATGCAATTTGTTTTAAGATTCGACCCCAAATTGAGGTTGAATCACCCAAAATTCTCAAAACCCTAGCTCTACCCAAAACCCTTAATTTCTACTTTGATTTCATGATTTAGGTCTAGGAATTCAGTAATTAATGAAGAGGAGTGAAGGAATTAGGTGGGAAATTACTTACCCAAAGACTTTGGTGAAGAAGAGCTCCAAAAATCGCCCCTAGAGCTTGAAGAAGACAAGTTTTATGAAAGAATGGGAATAATCTCGTAATGGTTCTGTTTTGAACTTTAAAAATCACTGGGCGAAAATGCCCTTCGCGTTCGCAGGAAAGGGGCCGCGTTCGCAAAGGGTAAGCTGGGTAGGCATCGCGATCGTGTGGGAAGGAACGCGAACGCGTAGAAGGCTAGAGGCTGGGGTCCTGGGTTTACTCTACGCGAACGCGTAGGTACATACGCGAACGCGATGAAGGGTGCGCTAATACTATGCGAACGCGAGGACGAGTTCGCGAACGCAGTGAAGGAATTACTGGGGGTCCTGAAATTGGCCTACGCGATCGCGATGATGGGGACGCGAACGCGAAGGAGACCAACCTGAAGCTATGCGAACGCGGGGGAACTAATGCGAACGCGATGAAGAAAATCCCTGTGTAAAAATTGCAGAAAATCTGATATCATCCTTAGTCCAAAACCACCCCGAACACCTCCGAAAACACTCCCGAGCCCTCGGGGCTCCTAACCAAACCCACAGACTAACTCAACAACCTCATACAAACTTAACCGAGCGATCAAATCGCCATAACAACATCAAAATCAATGAATTAAACCCCAAAATCATCATTTTTCATTCTAACTTCATAAACTTCAAATTTTAGATGTCCGAAACACGTCAAACGACGTCCGATTTCGACCAAACTTTACAGAAAGCGCTTAACACATATTTAAGACTTGTTCCGGGTGTCGGAACCAAAATACGAGCCCGATACCACAGTCTTTTAATCAATTTTCATTTCCATTTTCCTTAATAATTTCAGAATAACAATTTCACAGAAAAATTCATTTCTCGGGCTCTCGACCTCGGAATTCGACTCCGGGCATATGCTCGAGTCTCATATTTTTTCTACGGATCCTCCGGGACCGTCAAATCACGGGTCCGGGTCCGTTTACCCAAAATGTTGACCAAAGCCAACTTTAATCATAATAATATCAAAATTCATAAATTTTTACACAGAATTTCATATTTAAGCTTTCCAGCTACGCGCCCGGACTGCACACGCAAATCGAGGCAAGTAAAAATGAGGTTTCCAAGGCCTCCGAAGCACGGAATAAAAGAGAAAACAGGTGATGACACTTTGGGTCGTCACAGCTAGGCATAGACAAGGTAACGTTCGTCCTCGAACGGACAAAAGAAAGAAGTACCTGAGTCGGGAAATAGATGAGGGTAACGGCTCCGCATATCAGACTCGGACTCCCAGGTCGATGCCTCAGGAGGCTGACCTCTCCACTAAAGTAGTGTTTCCTTTGATTCATTTAAAAATTTTGTTTTCTAAATTTAATTTATCTTATTTTTTACTTTAAAGTGTTTATATCATTGCTGCTTTTTTTCTCGTGTTGTGTACGTTTCACGGGCGTTGCAATGGTGACAACAGTGTCACAACATAACCTTTTGGACATAGAACTGTTCAAATGACTATGTGTTAGATTCTTTCCATATTCACTTATGTTCTTGAATTTTATTTGAATCTCATTCTTTAGCTGTTTTTTTTAGTCTTCAATAACTAGAATATATATCTTGAGGTTTCACAATGATGTATTTCAGGTACTTCAAATTAACTACTATAATTTTAGCTTAGAACTGGGTTATTTATCACTTGTATAAGATATTCATATTTTGTTATTGTATGTGGGCAAGTAAGAGATATGTGAATTAGACTTTGGTAAATTTATTGACTTAGCATAGTTTATCTTCATATATATCAAGTACCTTTTTTCCAAGTATAACTTAATATTTTTTAGACTTTAGATTTTTTGACATATAAACGGATAGTATTAATTCACAAGACAAGTTATTAACTTGAGTTAAAATACTGCATTATATTGAATTGTTTGATGAACACAACATTTGGATAGATCGTAACGTTTGTCGTCGTTTTATGATGTCACGCGTTAACAATATGACGAATAAACCTGTAATACTACTAAAAAAATTAGGATACGGAGTAGAATTCTATATTGTATAAATAAATACGAACGATGCAATAGGTAACAACCATCCAAACAAGCGATAAGAGCGCTGTCATGCTTTTATAATTTGATGTGTTAAACTATATATATATAGTGTGTATATATATAAAGTTGGACACAGAAAAGACTACGTGACACTACTAGAATTCCTGCATAAAGCGCCTTGGACACGCACTAAAGGAAAACTTTTCGACCTCAACTGTCGAACCTGTCGATCTAGAATAGCTACCGGCTCCTCCTCATAAGACAGATCCTTGTACCAACTGGACAGTGCTGAAATC
>NW_017672617.1:149841-166132 GCF_001879085.1 Nicotiana attenuata
ACTTATTAAATTTTAATAATTATAACATTATTTTTAAAAAATAACAAAATATAAATAAATAAAATTTAAAATTAGCGACCAAGGTTGATCGCTATATAAAGAGAAAACAGGTTGAGACCAACTTTGGTCGCTAATTTGGGACCCAGTTATAAAATTTTAATAATTATAATTTTGTTTAAAAAAAATTATAAAATATAAATAAATATAATTCAACTTTAGCGACCAATGTTGGTCGCTCAGTAGAGTATAGACCAACTTTGGTCGCTAATCTGGGACCCGGTTAATATTTTAAATATAATAAAAAAGATAAATAAATCTGATTTAAGTTTAGCGTCCAACTTGGGTCGCTATTTAGGTCAACAAAGGTCAAAATTAAAAATCACTTTTGTATTTAGTAAATAAAGAATATAAATGTTAGTCGTTAACACTTTTGTAATACAAGGGATGAATAGTACTACGAAGCGTGCGTGTGTGTCTATATGTGTGTGTGTGTCTATATATATATATATATATATATTACTTACGCTATACTATGCACTAAGTATAAATGTATTAGGTAATGTTATATCGAATATAGCTTATATATATGTAATATATATACTTACATTATACTATGCGCAAAGTATAAATGTATTAGGTAATATTATATCGAATGTAGCTTATATATATATAACATATATACTTACGCTATATTATGCACTAAGTATAAGTGTATTAGGTAATATTATATCGAATGTAGCTTTTATATATATAATATATATACTTACGCTGTACTATGCACTAAGTATAAGGGGGCGGGCCCACCTCCCGTGAACCATGATCTCGAAATTCGACGAGTCGTAAAGGGCTGCCTCGCTCGCCCATCTACCGATCTCTTGTTGGTGCCAGGAGACTCTCGCACAAATCTCAGCCCTTTCATTGTCTCTCATTACTCACTCCTCCCTTCACCATTACTTATCGCTGTCCTCTTACCCCCGCTTTTCTGTAGTCTCTGCTGGTGCAGGGGTAACCTGTGGAGATTCACCTCTTAATTCTCCTCTCTGAAAAACTCTAAAATAGGTACTTCAGAGAACTAACTGTTGTCTTATCCCTAGAGCTGTTTGTTGCATAAGTAATAATCTCGGAGGCAAAACCTGCGCAATATGTTCTCTGTGTTGTCGACCATCAACTGTTCTGTTCAACAATGAGGCCTTTGTCTCTGAAGAATCCCTGGGAATCACCCGGTCAGTAGGTGGCAGTGGGTGCTCGGCTATAGAGTTGCTGATGTGTGAATTGAGAGGTAAGTTAGTCTGGTATGAAGTGACTAGCCGGGCTTTGTTGTCCGCGGCCACCTTTATGATGTGAGCCATTTGTGAGACGCTTTGTTTGAGGCGCACTTCTGAGCTGACAATGTCGGTCCCTCACGGATGTATGGTCCACCAGTAACATAACTCATAAGTCATATTCCCCTACCTCTATGAGCGAGAAAGATTAATTAAAGTGTTCACTACAACTGAGTAATTTCTACTCTTGAACATGACAGGCTGTGTCTCATTGTCTAAAAGTAGCCTCGATGACCACCATTCCCCGTTGGTTTGGTGGCAATGAGCATGCTCATCGCCGTGCTTGGACGCCTGGAGCCACATCCATTAATGGCCGCTCAGCGTACCGCCCGCTGAAAAGACCTCTCCACACCACACACGGTGGTCGCTTTGAGTAGCCATTCTGTGAGTCATGGTGATCTCAGGTCTGACAATTCAACCTAGTCACTAAACCTACGCCACCAAAGTTCCCTCTCTCTCTCGGTTGTGGGAGATGTAACGACAGGCATTAGTCGTGCTAGACTCAATGAAAACTGCACGATCTACGAATGACTCGTCCTGTGATTTTGTCAATAGAGGCTCCCTGCTTGGACCACATAAAACGGGCATGGCGCGGCGTCGTGATACTGGCCCTGGCGAATAGCTCCTCACCTGCAGCTAGCCACACTCGAGAATACTTCTCCAAAAATATAACTCATGCAAATGCCTCCACTGGCTCACCTAAGTCAATGCAGGCGAGCACTCCTCTACTGGTCTGCATAAACAAACTAGTTCCTGCCAAAGTCACCCAAAGTTACGTGCTATGCGTCATATCCTCCTGTGCTCAAGTCTCGGGTAAGCTACCAAATCATTGCAGGTGAAGTCGACTCCGCACTTTGTGTTCGTCGCTACAAATACCATATGGTCGAAGGAATCTCATTCGCAGGGAGTAGGCCGTCGACCTGTAAACTATGTATTTACTTGTACCTGAGTGTGGCAAACTACTGGGAATCCTGTCTGAGAAGAAGTCACGTGTTGATACAAACCAGAACCTTCGATTGATCTAGAGGACAAAACGTCAACAGGTGCGTGTTTTGAAAGTCTTCTGGTGTAGTAAAACCGTCTTGCCTCAAGAGCCTTCCTATTAAAAGCATAAAATGAGTTTCACTCACTCCCCGGCTCACATCAGCGTCACATGAACATCTGGTAATATTCAGTCACTATTAATTCGGGTCTGAATGATACCTCCACAGCCTGGCTAAACCACTGGAACTCATGGGAGAACTTGAGATATAGGAACACGTTCATATCCCCGAGTCAAGGCCGAATGCGGAAGCATAACCTGCCCGGATGTACTGCGCCAGTCAGCAGAGAGTCTTGAAACAACCTCCACCTCCAGCCATCTTAGAGAAGGGCTGGTAGCTACTGCCGAATAACCTCGGAAATAGGGCGAGCACTCAGCTCAGGTGACGCTCACGCAACAAAACGAGCCCCAATACTGACGGCAGCCGCGTACAATGAAAGACAGCAGCTCCTCCACATAGGCCTGCTATGAAACCGCCGTCCTCTGGACCTAGCTGGGCCACCGAAGCTGCTGGCTGGAACCTCTTCATCATAACGTTATGAGGCTCCACCTCTGGACTGAAAGGTCTGCTCGGGAAGCGCGTCTGCAGGCTCAGGATCAAGCGACCGAAGTGCCTGACCTGCGTGCACTGGGCCTTCTGGCCTCAGTCCGTGGCCTCGCCCTCTGCCACCTCGTAGGAGCTAGCCCCTGGCCTGGGTGATCATCGGGCTTGTGCCGAGGTAGAAGAGGAAGCCACGTGTTCTCGCCATCTGCGAAAGGAACCAGAGCACTTGCAGATCCACCAGCGTGAGTACACTATAAGGAGCATCCATGAAAATCCAGGGTATCCCTTTTAGGTATACGTAGGTGAATCGCACTCGATCAGGAAAGAAGCAAGGGTGATATTTCCTAAAGACTTCTGCCAAAGTAGCCTCTGGGGATAAATTAGACGTCTCGTACCGATCCCTCAGGACTCTACCGAAGTATTGGTCTCCGTGAGTAGCGACCTAGGTTAACCTAGTGCTACTGATACAACTTGTCTCACGACCCGGATTTCCCACCATCGGGACTGAGTCGTGACCATGCAGTTGTTATTCAAAGGAACCTTCAAAAGCCTTAGTGTTCTCGTACAGTCGGAGCCTCAGGGCACCAAATATTTCAATTCTTTCACTGGACTGAAATTTTAACCAATAATAAATGTACATATATGAGGCATATAACATTAAAGGCGGGAAGACTTTAACACTTAAGTATAAGTCTGGAAACAATAACAATTTCGGAAGTGTTTGTATACACCCTTTTCTAGCCCACTGAGTCTGGTCTGCAATAGGCTTCACGAGCTGCTGATAAAGACTAAAAACAAGTCTGAAAATTGAAATATTACATACTTGGCTGCTGTTATACGAACTCAATACAGAAAACAATACATAAGACATGGCAAGGACTATGCGGCCTGGGAGACACGTTACACGGCAAACCTCCTATAGGCTACCTCAGCGCCGTGAACCCCGAGCAGTGTCGCTGGAGCTTGAATTGATTAGCTTCCACCGTGACCCCTTGCAGGCTGTTATCTCCTTAAAGTACTCATTGGTCGTTGCTTCCAAAAGTCTAATGCTCCCTTGGAGGTGGGTACTGCGCATTATAGATTATGGCAGACAGCCGTAGGGTGTTTCCCTATGGTGCGCATCAGCACACCGACCCCATGATTCGTGTGATATATTGGTGCGTGGTTAACCACGCAGCGAACAGTAAAGCACTCGTCGGTGTGTGACTTAGACAAGGACCTCACTCACCATAAAGCGAGACACGTCTATGTGAATGCTAATTGGTTTATAGGATACTACTATCTTATTATGACGGTATAATATGAATCGATATCTAATGACTAGTCATGTGAGTAGCCAGTGAGATGAATGAGTCAACCTCTAAGCATATATATACATATACACATCAAAAATTAAAAGAAGCTGAGTGGAGGGGCTGCCTCGATGGGCACATACGAGTTGAACTCTTATCGACGGAATCAACGGAGTTTGAAGTATAGTATAAGTCCATAAGCAATACGAGCAAAACATCTGATTTACATATCTCAAGTACATTTGACTCCTCAGTGATAAACAATAAGGTATTCGGTGAGTTTAAGCCCGTACACGTCCCGTATGTGTGGGCCGCTGTATTATATTATATTCTCGAGGTTATTATAAGTACTATTAGTACTATACATTAGCCTTTATATACCTGATCAATATCTTATTATAGAGTACATATTTATTATATATGTATGTCTATATATATACATCGGGGTTGGCTCGGCTGCTCCACACCCGATCCCATTTTGCATAATTCATACGTGGACGGAGAAACAGGATTGACGGAGGTGTTAATGAGTGTTCATGGATGGTCCTCAGCTTTAAGCGTTAAACTATAATCTGTTGTCCTCCACATTCGATCCCATTTCATAATCTCAATCAAGATGGTAACGACGTTGCCTACACGATCCCATTTATGTTCATGAAAGTGTGGGACCGTGCGTGCTCCACACAATACGCCATTTCGTAATTCATGATTACATGATAAATCTTGTTTTCACTGATGCTGTTGATGCGATCGGAGAGACCCTAGAAATTGATGCGTGGACGCAAGTCTAATGAATTGCGAAATCAATACAAAGCATAACTGATTTATACTGCGCGAGGCACGCAAGGGTACAGACTATACAGTACCTCCTACCACTCTATCCCAGGCAAGGGAGAAAATACATATTAAATGCTTAAATCCCGGCCAAGGGAAAAATAATCACAACACTTCCTCTTTTTATCACTTCTTTTCTCGAATTATCCAATTCCAGTTCGAGCCAACGCTCCAATAATAATACCAATCACGTTTTCTTCCTAAACCATTTCACATTAGTTATTGAAACTTTATAATTAAACAAGGAAGATGTATTCACAAATCCGAGTCAAACGCAATAGGAACTCACGTCAATCCGCTAGGGATTTCCGGTGCATAGATTAACCGTCATCACCATGCTATACACTCTACTCCACATTAGACAGATAGCAAATAACATACCTAGTCCTTATTCCTTCAACCCAAAGTCTAGATACAAAGGACTTACCCTCGGTCCGGATTTTAATAGCAAACTCCACACTCTGCGTCTAATTACGCCTTTCCCCATACATCTGACTCGTGAAACAATCGGGTTATTCCAGGCATAATCAATTCATTAATAAATCATAAAGCTCACTATCAATTTTGAAATAACCTGCCCATAGCCTACATTAATGAATTTTCCTAGCCATCTCTATTACCAAACAAATACCCAAATATCTCCGACACCGCGGGAACCCAACATTGTCCACTACACGAAGGCCTACGGGACCAAAAAAAGCCCCATCAAACCCTCTAAAATACGCCACGAAGGTTCATCAATATAGTGAGCGATTAATGTATAGGATTAATAGATTTTCTGACCAGCCCAAAAATTGAGGGATTGAATCAACCCAATATATCTCTCTCTCTCAGAAACAAACCCCAAAAATTCCCGTAAGCTTTCACCCAAACTACCCCGAATACCCTTTAATTTCCCCTACCTTTATTTTATGATTTTAGGGTCGTGAGGGAGATTCTCACGTTACTCCACGGTTATTGAAAGAGGAGTTCACACCCAGATTAAGAAGATTTGCAAACCATAACAACTTACTAAAGGAACTTTGGTGAAAGAAAGAGCTCCAAAAATCGCCCCCTAGAGCTTGAGAAGACAAGTTTCCCTTATATGTACTTCACGAGTCAAGACAATTTCGAGGTAGCAAAATAATTCTCGTTAATTGGATATCTAGTTATATAGAATTTACCAAAACACTGGGCGTGCGAAATATGCCCTTCGGCCCTCCTGCCGCGAGAAAAGGAGCCCTCAATCATAGCTCTCCAAAATCCCAAGCGCCGGCCGCGTTCTAGCGAAAGCCCTCAAATGGTTAATCTATGACGGACATTCTCTAATCATCGCGATCGCTAATGTACAGTGAAGGTGGAGAACAGAACGCAAACCGTAGGAGGCTATGAGGTGGAAAGTCCTTTGACCCTTACTCTACCGCAACGCTAATAAACACGTTAACTGATTATCTCGCGAACGACGATTGAAGGTGCGCTAATACGATAGCAAATGTACTGAAACGCCTCAATGAAAACCCCCTTGAATCCCTCTTCAAATTGCAGGTGCCGCAGTCAGCGAAACGCGAATTGCAGAAAATTACTAGGGTCGGGTTACTCTGAAAATGGCAACATACGGGCTGGATTCGGCGATTGAATGAGTGGGAGACTCCACAGAACGAGTGTAAGGCGACGGACTCAACCTGTAAGCGTTCTGCCAACGCCGGGTGTGAATCTTATAACGATAAACGCATGTATTGAAGCAATGCCCAGCTATTTCCCTGTGCTTGTTTATATATGCACATTGCAGGAAAATTCTGATTTATGCGTCCTTCTATTATCCGTCCTACAACTCCAGCGCCGGAACACACTCCGCCGAATAATACTCCTGCGGCAGCCACATCAGCGCGCTCTCTCCCACCAACTCAATAGTCGACACACAACTAATCTGTCACCATCTGATCGCTCACTCATACGAACTTAATGCCGAGCGGATCATCGCATAGAGTCAACATTTCCAGACAAGATTCAATCTCGAGATTAACGCGCCAACCAAAAACATATTGCCATTTTTCACTTTCTACAACTCATAAACTTCGAATTATTCTTTAGACCTGTCCGAGAACTAACACGGTCAGAACGACCGACTTCGATTGCTCGACAAACTTTTCAATACACCAGTAAATGCGTCCTTATATGTATTAAGATTTTGTCCTCGCGGTCGTCGGCACACCAAAACCACAAGCCCTCCGATACCACGTCTTTTAATCAAGTTTTTATTTTTCCATTTTCCTTAATCATTCTCCAGCATACCAAAACATTCACAGAAGAAATGTGTTTCTCGTGCTCTCGACCCGGCAATGTGCGATATTCCAGACGGCTATGCTCGAGTCTTATTAGTCTTTTCTACGGACCCACTACGCAGCGTACGTCAAAATCACTTGCGGTCCGGTCCGTATTATATCACCAATGAATATGACCTCATTACTCCAACATTTTTACTCCCTTAATAATATCAAAATTCAATATAAATTTTAACACAATCAATATTTCTAAGCCTATTCCAGGATCTTAACTCGCGCTCCGAGCCGGACCTCGCTTAACGGCACCAATCGAGGCAATGTAAAATGAACGATTTCTCAAAAGCCTCGGAAGCACGGAATAAAGAGAAAACATATACCGCAACACGACGTCACATATCAAGGTCGATGAACACTTGTGAGGCATCGAATCAACAATGCTAGTCACTCACGGACAAGGATCTCCGACTGTGCACACTCACAGGCCCTCAAAAGAACAAAGCAATACAAATACATATAATACTTCATTCTCTCGCATTTTTGTCGAATTTTTTTGGCTCTTGTCTAAGTTCTAATATTTATATACCAATTCAATATAATATTATTATCCTAATATCTTCTCATTAATGACTCACCTCTATGGCTAATGAGCTAATCAAAACCTACATACTGGTTCCAAATATTAAAGGAAAGATGACGCCCAATTAAGCTGTGACAGCTAATGAACTTACCATACCCAAATCCTACTGTCTCCGAATCATGTACTCCCAAAATTTGTATCTCTTCTCCCAATTCTCAAGTTGCTCTATGCACAGACCGAGAGAGCATTTCGAAGTCACAATAGAACGACAAATCACCACAAATATCTAAAGAAATAGATGCCACTATTTTTCAATCAAGTAAGTCCCATAGTCCTCTCAATTATTGAAATATCATCGTTTTATTGGCATTGCAGCGAGGTACGTACGATCCCTACTAAATCGTTAATGATGGTTAATCCAATATACCAATTTACCTCCACTTGACTTCGATAGTACAGTGAGTGACGAGTTTAATCTTGCTAATGTCATTCTCAATTCCTTATGATTTAATTCCCATTATTATGTGCCATAACTAATCGCTACTTCACGCATAGGACAAAGTAGCTCACACGGTCCCTCTACAAGGAAGAAGAAGATATGAAAAATGTATGAGTTTTTTTTTATATTGAGGCACTGTTTAAATGATTCGTCAATGGACTTGCGTGATAGGAAGAAGACACGATCACCCTACTCACTAAATCTAAGCTACTTCTAGCCATTGTGTATGATGGCTGCTCTTCCAATTGCCGATGTTACCATTCACTCTTACACGGCGATGCTTTTATACCCGGAATATTCTCTCGCTTCTCTAGTTAGAGAACGTGGATTATGTGTCTACAGGTTTGCGCGTACTACTATCCCCTTTAACGTGCACATTCGTTCACATAATAGTATACGATAACCCATTTTCTAGGTTTCTCATAGTATGAGTCAAAGCGCTTCGTTACCCATAACTCACCTCCCTCTACAGCCCCACATATGCCAGTCAAGATAAGATTGACAACACTAATGAAGTAGCCCAGGATGGTCGTATGAAGCATGTGTGGTATCTCTACCGAATAACAACCGGTGGATCTCGATAATATCTATTACAACTAGCCACTCAATCTTAAGAACGGGTATTTTCTCTCGACTTGTTCTCTGGTCTTCGTCAAATCCTCACCAACATATATCCTAATTCTGAGCTTCGCACACATACAATCAACTGTGATAACCCATTTTAGCTCACGATCTTATGGTGAATTTCTATAATAAGGTCAAAGAAAGGTTTATCAGCGGGATGTGGTATAACAATAGCCTTACATTGAGAACATTCTGGTCTGTGCTCTTAGTTTACTCCATGTGGTGTGACTTACGAGTACTTACGTGATTCTACCTAGTCCCACCTACCCAGTATAAATTTAGTAACTATACATCTCGAGAGGAGTATGTTTTCATATCTGGAGTATCTCAAAAAAGTTCTTTCGTTTCTAAATCTAATTTCCTCTTATTTCTCTTTACTAAATTAAAGTTGTTAATATTATTAATTGCGATAGGACTGACGACCGGTTCCGCGTCCTTTTGCTGGCGTTGTTGTGCTGCGGGTTTCTTACACGGAGTCGGTTTGCGCAATGGGTGCACAACAGTGTCACAACCAACCCCTTTTTTTGGCATCTCAAGGGAACTGTTCATGTCAGTCATGACTATGTGTTATATCTCTTTTCCGATACTTCATATTATCGTGCTTGAATTTTTGGTATTTTTGGAGAATGCGGTCATTACTTTAGCTGTTTTTTTTATGTCTTTCAATAACTAGATAAACTATATCTGAGACTTCACATATGAAATGTTGCACTTTCACTCGGTACTTTCAAATATAATCTACGTAGTATATGTTAATGTCTGGTGTGAGGAACTAGTAGTCTTGAGTTTAACTCACTTGTTATGCAATATCAAGACTACTCTCATGATTCTACGCATCTGTCGCTAATATGGTGGACAAGTACAGAGATATCGTGACACTCTTACGGATCGTGTGCCGGTAAAATTCTCAACTTCGACTTCTAGCAGTCATTTATCTGTTGAGGCATAACTTAATTCCAACTGACGTACACGTAGTGCTGTTCATAATTGTAGAAACTGTAAATTTTTTTCACCTTATGTCTTCTAGAATATTATTACGTATTGTAGCAGTATAACAATATAGCGGATCGTTCCAAAAGTATTTCAATTCCGACAAGAGCTTTACTAACTTGAGTTTAATCATACTGGTGTATCTCAAATACATCTGAGACTGTTCTAGTGATGAAAAACGAGCAATCTCTCGAATAAAGATCACTACATACCCTCGAATTTCTGCTTCTCGACCCGCTGCTGTAAATCTCATGATTTGATCGACCAGTGGGACGCACGGATCGAGCCCGCAATGACTTATCCCCGCGTGTCCGGTAGCATAGAACAATTGAAACTGTATAAAACAACGGGTAGTGACAAGTAAACCTGTAAACTACTTAAAAAAAAATTGGTATTTATCGTGTGGATGTCACAACACCCGATACTAAAAATATGATTAAAAGATTTATGGATAATGGTGGATAAAGCAAAAAATAGGATTCTAATTTAAAGACTAAATCAATGCAAGGGCAAAATTGAGCAGAAAAAAAAAGCCAATACCGTCGCAGAACGCCAAACCTACACACAACCAATATAGCGAGTCCAAATTTTTAACATAAGGCTCAAGATGCCTTTTCTTCCCAAAACAGGCAGATTTTATCAGCTCCCGTTATCCGTAACACTCGATGAGTGGTTAACTATACAGAACAATAGAACACTTACTCTCACCTAACCATGTAAAGGTAACAAAACGTATACGCGAGAAGTAAAAATATTGATATTTAACCGATAAACAATTCTGACTCGAACACGAAAGCAGGTTAACTCTCGTATATATAATAAAGTCTCTATGATAAACTGACCATCCCAAGCCAAAGCGGATAGAGTCGCGCTTTATCACCAGCGCTTCGTATAGTGTGCGAGAGATAACCATAATAAGAAGTAAGATTTAAGGGATTGCGCTGAACGAACGTGTCAAAGTCGCTCTACTTCATACACTTAAATCTCCATCCTGAGTGCAGTTATGAGATCATGCATTATATCCCTTATAATATTATTTTGTAAAGACCCAAAATAGTCATAGCACTACGTGTGCATCATATCAGACTGCTAATGACACAGCGGAAAAAGCACTCATACTGGTTGGACGATACTGTATATAGACAATTCCGGCTATATACAACTGATAAAGCCAAATACATTTTAGGCGGTGACCACTAAAGTGCGTGTTATAGTCACGACAGTAACAAGCGAACCTAGAAATGAGTTGGTTCTCTCTCGTAAAATGATCGTGGTGAAAATAATAAAAATAATGTACTTTTAAGAAGTAAATCGGGGCATAATAGGCAACCGAACGCTTGGTTGCAACTTGTCGAAATTTTGGGTTTAAAATCGAATTGAGCCGGATCTTGGTTCAGTAAAGTACTTGCGTTGCGTCAAAGGATGGGTATACCTTCAGAATCTCAGCGGACTCAGAATGATTTGGATCTGATCGAGACATACTTAATTATTCTCAAAATTATTTAACTACATCGCAACCTTGTCCCGTTTATAAATAATTATTTATGACCCACCACTCCCTATAACAAGCATCAAAGATCAAATGAGAGAATTACAGATACATTATTAATAACTCTACCTGAGCCATGAGGTTTGATCGCGTTGGAAAGTTGGGTACTATATAACATATGACATAACAGGTTGTGAGGAGATTTATCGCGTCGTCATACAAATTTTGTGCATCCTGCTTATAGTTACCTACAAAATTTTTGATTTAATCTGCTCATGGAACTTTTATGTCTTGATTAAAACAAAAATTTTGTAGAGTAATAGAATAAATTACCTCTTATTATTATTTGACATACTTACTAATATGGCTCGAGCACAACAAGTGTTTGGTTCGCTCGCGATAGCTTATTGAGAATATAGACCAGCGACTATTATTGCGTCAGCTAAGTCTCGCGTGACTCTGCGAGATTTAATATTATATTAAAATAATAACTACAAAAAGAGCGAAATAATAAACTCCGCGTTTGAGAATTTACCGGAGTATTAGCGTCCATTGAGGGTCGTCGGCTATATTTCAGGTCAACCAAAAGGCTCAAAAGTAAAAATCCAATTGACATTTGTGTAATTTTAGTAACTCGATGGTTAATCTATAAATGTTTAGTCTGTAACACTTTTTCGTAAGTCACAGACGGGTATCTGCTAAACTTAATTAGTTGCTAGCAAACGGCGTGCGTGGCAAGGTGTTATTTAGTTATTCTACATATCTGAATAGACCTATATATCTCACCTATGCCAAAGTTTCAGTGCTTGGATGACGGACATGTATAAATGCATTACGAGAAATGTCAAACGATGTAGTGACGATAACCATACCACGATGTCTTCACATTTACTTAGTGAATTCGTAATTGTCTATAGTACTAGTCATGGAGTTCACAGTCACTTGATTCTCTATGCTCGCCATATCCCTAGATTTTATATCCTTTGCTGACTTACATATAGAGTAACATCCACTAATCGAGCTATGCTAACCTATTACTATTATCTTTACTCATTTATTAACTCCACTATTATTCTCTCAGGCGGCATATATTTTAATTGCACAAGATAACGTGTATAGGTCTCGAACCAATATGATCGGATGATCGATAAAGTTGCTTCTAACTTGTAATTGAGTCTTCGGTAACGGCACCCGGTAATAGAGTTATAATACACTCTAGTATACGGAATATACCGCTGATTAGTACTATTGGGTCATCTCCTATCAGTAATCTAAAATCGTACTCTACGGAGTCTACATACCTATATCTTGTCCAATTGTAGCAGGTAACAGTGCGATGTTATCCTAGCACCTTGAGTCTTCACAATATACGGTACCCCGTCAGTACAGTCACCCAATGTAGAACTTTAGTCACATTCATCTTGTACTAATATGTTTATATACAATACTTAAGTTCAATATAATGAAGGTAACTATACTTCGCTTGCCTTATCGCAAGTTTGACAATGGCAAATTTATGTTAGCTTTATGCACTTAAGATATTATAAGCACTAAGTACTTAGTGATACATTTTCAACGATAGTTTGCGTCGATCTGCTTCTGTCGGAATCTTGATCCTTGAATTCATAGACTATAAGAGCAGGTGTATGCTTATCTGACGTAATAACCATGCGAGCAAGACGTAGGAATTGTGTCAGTCTGTGTTATAGCTTCGACTAGGTTCTCTCGAAAATAATATATTATAACTCGCTTAAAACCTCCTAATCTAAAGCATCAGTTACGTTTTAGCTATCCGAACAGTCAATATAAGCCGCTGATATACTGTCAATTGTTGATGAGGTCTCTCGGTAATTGCCCATAATCATAAGAGTGAGTAACGAAATGGCATATGGAGGGCAGCCCATGATTCAGGTGCCTATGACTCGCCTATATACTCTCTTAAACAGATTGTGCATCGGCAACTATTTACTATTGCTGATAACTACTTCTTAGTAAGTATATAGTATGACACTGATACCTATACTACCCTCTTCTAGTGATGTATATTTACCCTATTGTTTAGTACTATAACTAATATTAATTTAATGGTAATTATAATCTATAGTTCCCAATATTAAGGTGTGTTGTAAAGTGGTTGGTTAGCAGGGTAATAGGGTATTCTTGAGCTGAATTGCTTATACGTCAACTCATACTTCGTTCTCTCGTCAAAAATTAGGTCTTCTATAAGGCAGTTTAGGAGGGGACAAAAGTGTTGAAAGGGTCCCTTACGGAAAGGTGATCAGTTAAACATCCCCTCAGCGCACGCACCTACTAGTATAGAGATAATGCCTCTCCAAATCTTCAATACGTGAGTAGGGTAGTAAATTACACGGGATGTGATTGTGGGGCAGGGCCAGATCAGTCCTACCCATAATACATATAACATACAGGGTAAATTTTTTTACACTTCCATGGTATCTTACCTACCACATGAGTTAGCATACATGACAATAAACGTCCTACAATCATTATTCCATATACGAATAACTAGCGACTTAACTAATAGACTTATATATATATGAGATAGCCCGAACCTGGTATTCATATATCATCGGAGACGAAGCACATCTCTACATTATGGGTCGGCGCATTTTGGCTCAAAACGTCCAAACGATGATAAATCGGTATGCTGACACACACCTGTTAGGGTCGGCTAATGTGCGTCAGAATCTATCGGCACTCACCTATTTTGCTACCAATAGAAAGAACATATAGCGACCAAAGTGGGTATTCCTTTTGGTCCTCGCCAACGCTCTCGTGTCTAATAATCCAGTGATGGTGCAGCAGAGAATGCGTTATGCAGTTCTTCGCCCTACCAACATAATAATAGGTGTTTTTACCAAAGGACCTTTCCCACCCTGTACAGACTCATCTGCTTGTCGACAGGGTAGTTCCCCGCTACACATTATGGCAATGCCCACTCCCTATAGCTCTCATATTTGGCCACTGTCGGCGAAATGGACATAGCTGAGTGCGACTCTGAGCAGAGATGCTCCACCTCAGAACTCGATCACCGCTGACCATTGTGCGTCGTACAATGCCGCACGCTTTGGCACCAACATCCAGAGAAATAGCTGCATAAGTACTTTGTCCAACCCTTTCATCTCGTGTGTGGTAATCTCCTCTTACGAAGGGGATTAGTCAAGGTCTACTTTGTCTAGCCGTTCTCTCTAATTTTTTAATTTTTGCTTATGTAAAACTCATGTCTTTCAATTTTGCTTATCGTATTACATGTTTTTACTCAGTAACTTTCTGTTATTATATTTTAGGTTTCTTTGATGGTTGTATTGCACAAAACACATATAGATCTTTTGAGATAGATAGGTAGTGGACAATTTCTTTTATCTTATTTCATATTCACTGTACTTCAAATTCGGTATTATGCGAATCTTCAATAGGTGAATAATGAACAACAATTTACATACATTTGAAAGACAACTATGTCCGTCTGTAATAACTAATCACTGACGATACTTGAGAGAAGCTTGTGCAAAAGCTTCTCCTTCCTCATAAGCGTTACGTTAAAACATTGTTCCTTAAGATAACAAAACATATACATCATCCTTAATACTAAAATATAGTTGGCTTGTAATATGATTATTTACTAGGGATAGTGCAACACGTACTGCTGGTGATCTTCACATCTCCTGAAGAAGTACACCAGTATCGTTATACACGTAATGATCCCTAATAACTCATCTCGTCAGGGATAATGCTACACACTAGTGTAGGATTTTGTAGCACGTTGTGAATCCTTGCATGAGTATGTTTATTATGTACTCATCTGCGAATTCACTTTCACTGGCGCGCTGACCATACATATGAAAGCGAATAATTTAGTGCCCTTGTGTTAGGTACACTATGAAAGTTACCATGAACTAACGGGAACAGAAGTTACTCTTATATTATAACAAGTTGGTTTTACGATTACTTTGTGTGGACTTGTCAGGAGAGATCGATGTAGCCATGTGGATATTTCATAACATGGTTGTGGGTGAAAGTAGTAGGTCGGTGGAGAATACCAAATCGTATTCTAGAAATTCATGATATGTTTGCGGATGCTTTTGGGGATGCACTTTTGGGTTTGGAGTTCCCAACGAAAATGATTGAACAAACTCCTAATGATGGACAGCAAAACGAGTTTTATGACTGTAGAGGAAGCTAGCTTGCTCCTACGCTAAGCGGAAGTTCCATCTGAGTTCGTCTGTTGCAGTTAGATACTAAGTATGAAATCGGGATTTGGAATATTGCTCAAGAACCATGGACTCCTCCATTGACCTTACGCTGAACCTACTAGTTGGCCCTGATATCGAATTAACCTGGTGATTTCCTCCAACGGCCAAAGAGATTTAGTATTCAGAGTTGGACATGTTCGTCTGAGAATTGATTGTTGTGTAAGATGGTTGCATGTTATATAAATATGACAGGTTGGGACAGTTGTAAATTTGCGAAAGCTCGTTCAAGAGCTTTCCAGGGAATATGTCCTATCAGAGTCAATGAATTATTTACCTCTTATACCTAGTTAAAAGTTATATGCCGATTAGTTCTGCCCTCATATGAGATGGCACTTTGAAGCAGTATAATCATTTTATTCTTTAGCTATATATTTATATTATAAGAGTTAATGCCACTTAACTTTAGAATAATTATCTAGCTAATAAAAAGCAAGTATAATATATCGAATATTAGCTTTTATTGATATTCCATTTAAATATTGTATATTTTCATATAATACTGACTTTTGAAATCAATGAGAAGTGTTTTATGGGAACACCGCT
>NW_017672617.1:166157-171291 GCF_001879085.1 Nicotiana attenuata
ACCGCCATAGCGCGGAACGTGGCTGCAAACTTCCATCTCGAAGCTCGAAAGCGGTTGTCCCATTGTTTCTCCAAAGCTAGGCAGTTGAACCAGAAGCCTGGCTGGATGCTTCAGGATTTATGGGATGATTTGCAAAGGTCAATGGCTTACAACAGAGTTTCTTAGAGAAAAGCGAAAAAGGAAAGAAAGCCCGGGCATCTGAGAATGGAGGATCCTTGCACACTGGAGGTGCGGTCAGCCTAGGGACGATAAAACGAAGAATGGTACGTAATTGCTTAATTTATTTTAATTTTCTTAGTATATGTATTATGTTTATTAACTAAAATTTATGAGTTTTCAGGAAAAAAAGTTGGGGCGTCCGGTGAACCAAGATGAGCTCTTCAAGGAGACTCATATTGTGAAGAAGAAGAAAGAGACGGACCAAGAAAGGTGGGTCGAGGGCCGAGCCTCGACTGTACATGTAAGTTTTCACTTTTCATTAAGAATTTTGATTTACTTTTATATAAATTTGGAAATAGTAATTCACATATTATTTTTCTTATAGGGTCGCTTCACAGCTGAAGTGGAGCAATTCATACGCAGTCAGCCACCCGCCAATCCAACTATCGGACGTAGGATGCTGAGAGAATGTGGACGCAGGCTGCTGGAGGTCCAAAAGGGGGAAGGTATACGGGCTTCCTAATAAGAAATTCCATTGCTATAAGTGTGGAATGCAAGGAATAGGGACTTCCTCCCAAGCCGAGCAACTTGATGGGGAGAGCCTCTCCTCTATGCGGTAGACTGTGGCAAAGCTCACATCCGAGCTAGAAGCCGCCAAGGAGAGAGAAAGGCTTAGAGATATGCAGTACTCTGGCATGCAAGCTCAGTGCAAGGGCATGCAAGAGCAGATCAAAACTCTCCTAGCTTCTGGCAATTTTCCAATTCCCCGGTCTCGTGAGTCATCGCCGGAGGCTCACCTTCCCCGTGCTCATTCCTCCCGTCCTCCCCGTGGTCATTCTTCCCATCATCGACAAATAGCCCATTCTAGATACCGTCATGGTGAAGAAAGTTCATCAGACGGTGATGATAATGATGTAGAGAACAATTTTTGAACTTATTAGTTTATGCTAGACATATACAATTGGTTTTCGAATGGTTCTGTAATAACATTTAACTTATTAGTTTGCTAATTAGCTTAAAGTATAAAGTTCTATTGAACTTTATACTTTGTTCGTTATAATTGTTGTTGTTGTTGTTGTTGTTGTTGTTGTTGCTTGTTGTTGCTGTTGTTGGCATATTTGCCTATTTAGGAATTTTGGTAAGCTGGCAGGTGGTGTAGCTGCTAAAAGAGGCAGTTCCTGCCAGCAATATACCAAGAAAAGCGATCAACTTTGGTCGCTATTTGGTCGCGTTTCTATTAAAAAAATAATTTTCTGTAAAATAGCGACCAAGGTTGGTCGCTATTTAACCCAGATTTCCCAAAAAACGACCAAGATTGGTCGCTATTTACCAGAAAATTAACAATTTCTGGAAATATGGCGACCAGGGTTGGTCGCTTATTAATAAATAAAAAAATTAATTCATGTATTTAGCGACCAACTTTGGTCGTTTATTTAAAAAAAATAATTAAAAAATTTATAGTATAGCGAACAACTTTGGTCGCAATTTTCCAGATTTTAAAATATAATATTTCGTATACAGACCAAAGTTGGCCGCTACTTTATAATTAATAATAAATAAAAAAAATGAAATTTACACAAATGAGACCAACTTTGGTCGCAAAATTTATAATATTAAAATAATATAGCGACCAAAGTTGGTCGCCGGTGTCTTTACCGGAATATTTGGTCCTTTGACTTGAATTAGCGACCAACTTTGGTCCCTAAGGCAAAGGGACCAGCTTAATATCGACCAGACACGTTTGGTCGCTTTTTGGTCGCTTTTTGGCCAATAAGCGACCAACACTGGTCGCTTTTTTGGTCGTTTTTTTCCGGATTTCTAGTAGTGTGATATCTCTCTAAGGTCATCATTTTTACTTATCCTTTTCTTATTTTTTTGCAATTTCACTCAATTCTTTTTAATTAATTATTTAAAAAAATCCAAAATCTACATATTAGTAAAGAAACAATCGGTTACAAAATTCAAAGTCACAATCAAAAGTTACAACCATTATTTATAGTGCAAAAATCTATAGGTATGCTTTACTAAAAGTTACAACCGTTACTAATATTAATAAACATTATTAGTATCTTTAAATTAGATCCATGTTTATTATGATTTATGGATCATTATTCAATGCATGATTTGTTTTCCTCCTTATTAGTAGGGGTGTACAAAGGAAACCAACAAACCGCACCAATCCGATAATCCGAGTCAAACCGAGAAAAAAAACCCGACCATGTTTTGGTTTGATTTGGTTTGGTGTTGGAAAAAATAACCCGACCATAATTGGTTTGGTTTGGTTTTAACTAAAGAAAGTCAAACCGAAACCAAACCAACCCGACATTACATATATAGAAATTTTAGATATAATTAATATATAAATATACATATTGTGATATAATTCATTAATATTTCTTAAAAAATTTCATAATTTTATCTTTTAAGGTATTATTTCAAGGTTGGACTTAGAACTTTTGAATGTTCCAATAAGTTTTATTGCCATTAACATTAGTGAATTAAATAATGCTAACAAAAGCCAAACCAAAATCAAATCAATACTAATGCTAACAAAAGACATTCAATTCAATACTACGAACGACAATGTATTGAATATCTATTTTTTGTTTTGCAATAATTTAGAAAAAAATGCATAACCGATTCTTATTTTTTATTTAGTGTTTAGTCATGTAATTAATACTCCCTTGTTAGTCTACTTACTTTAGCATGACTACTTTTAGAGTATGTTTATTTTTATTATGGTTTTTTAATTAGCAATATTATATATTACATAATTTTACTGCCTTTATTGTTGAATATTTTAGGATAATGCCATGACACATCTCATATTTTATATTATTTTCTTGGAAAATACCTTATATAGTTGTATCTTACTAGGATTAAAGAAATATTTTGAGCACAATTTACATGTTTTGATCTACGAAGATTTTACTGGAAGAAAATCTGTAAAAACTCGAATAACCCAAAAACCCGAGAAAAACCGAGAGCGAAAAACCCGAGTTTTATGGGTTTGGTTTGGTCTTTAGATTTAATAACCCGACATAATTGGTTTGATTTGATAAGATCGGAAGAGCGTNGTTTGGTTTGGTCTTTAGATTTAATAACCCGACATAATTGGTTTGATTTGATAATTGTAAAATCCGAACCAACCCGACCTATGTACACCCCTACTTATTAGAAAAGAGCAAGTGAGAAAGGATTAACTTTAAGCCTTTGAATTTTAGAATTCACATCGTCTCAAGGTTAAAATGAAATCATCTATAGATGTTTTTGCTTTAATATCTTTTACTCCAACAGGTTATTTGTCAATGAAATCATCCTGATTTATGTTTGAAGGAGACAAGGGGACAACCAGGGAGGAGGAAAGTTTGAAAAAATTATATAGTAGAAAAAATAATCGACTGTTTAAATATTAATATATTCATATAAGATGAAATGGGGAGTACTTTAGATTGAATGCATGGATTAAATGTCTATACCTCCATTTTATATACGATAACGATTTTTTTTTTGTATTTTTCATTTTCTTTCATTAAATCTATGATATTTGTATTTGCAATAGAATTATTTTTTTGGCAAGTACACTAGTACTTATATAAAGGAGACGAATATAATAAACACCTCCTATTGTTTAGGGGACACGTGTGAATACGTAGTTAGACGCCGTACCTGTTTGTCCAGCGCACGCGCATAAGCATTTTATCGTGTGTTTGAAACGACGCCGATAATAACCCATTGTGTTGCTTCGCTGTTCCCGTCCAACGTTATCAGTTAGCCGTCCATTTCAATTACGCGCCACCAACTCTCAGCGTATTCCACCCACCCCACCGCTTCTGCCATCAGTAATGTGCTGAATCGCCGAACATCAACTTATGTCTGAAGTACTATGATCCCGTATTCACACTCATTCGGCGAAAATGGACTTTAATTATCTCCTCTTCTGTTCCTTTTATATGACAGAGATCATCATAAGCTTCTATCGTTTTTAGAATTTTATGAGTACTTCAACAGTGAATGTAACAGATATAAAAATTATATGTAGTGGAACTTCTCTTTTGTAAGATGATAGGGAGTTGGTTGCTCTATTTCACAGCGGACGGGCCGACAGGAATACCCTTTTCATTTTAGGAATTTTTACATTCCTATACCATATAGGAAACCTTTTTACCCTACATCTTTAAAGTTTGAGTAAATTACACTTAGTATATCAAATTACCAATCCTATACCATACTTAATTAATGGGCTGTTTTTACTCCTTAATTAAAGGTATCCATATCTAATTAATGTGCAGTTTTTACTCCTTAATTAAAGGTATCCATATATCCCACGTTTCTCTCTCCTAACCCCTCACCCCCACCCACGTTTTTACCCATACCCCACATTCTTTTTACCATTTTTCCCTCTTCTGTAACCAAACAAAATTCCACCAAAATGACCCCAAAATAAGCTAAACATTCCACCCCAAATTCTCTGGAAACTTTCCGTCAATCTCTCCCTTCTTTGAATCGTTTCTTCCTTTCATTTTTTTTTTCCTATCTTATTCTCTTACTATAATTCTTCTCCTCCGCCAATATTTTTTTTAACATAAATTGAAGTTTAATTGTAGTATAAATATAGTATTTTGTAGATACTCTTAAAAACAATACAGCTTTATACAATACTTAAACTGATTTGTAGTTTATTTGTAGTTCTTTTGAAGAAATTTTGTAGACGAAGAGAAAATTTTGTAGTCAACATTTTTTTCCAACATAGATTGTAGTTTAATTGTAGAATAAATGTAGTAACTTTGTAGATACCCTTAAAAACAGTACAGCTTTATACAATACTAAAACTGATTTGTAGTTTTTTTGTAGAAATTTTGTAGATGAGACCCATTTTTTAATGTACAATCAATTAATAGTAATTTTGTAGATACTCTTAAAAACAATACAGCTTTATACAATACTTAAACTGATTTGTAGTTTATTTGTAGTT
>NW_017672617.1:171316-173996 GCF_001879085.1 Nicotiana attenuata
CTATCAGCGAGGCCAACTTAAGGTGCAAAGGGACTCATATGTCCACCTTAATATTGGAAAGTTATAGTTCCTTTTAAGGACAAACCCGCAAAGAGGCCAACTTAAGGTGCAAAGGGACTTATATGTCCACCTTAAGATTTGAAAGTTATAGTTTCTTTTAAGGACAAACCTGCGAAGAGGCCAACTTAAGGTGCAAAAGGACTTATATGTCCACCTTAAGATTGGAAAGTTATAAAGCTTCAACTCGAAGACGACATCAACTTGAATACTTGGAAAACTTTGAAGATTTTGCGGACTTTGCAGACTTCAACTCGAAGATTCGGAGGGCTTAAACAAATCAACTTTAAGACCGACGAACTTGAAGACTTCAACTTTGAGACTTGGAGGGCTTAAATATTTCAGCCTCTCTTTTGCTTTACATTGTTCAACTTTTATCTTAGTCGCATAATTTTCAGCTTTATGTGCTTGTAACAAATGATTCATATCTTATCGTGGGAGAGTCCAAATAATGAACCGTTTGATGACTTCAATATCTAAAATATATCCAATATTTAGAATCAAAAAAAAACTTCAGAATCGCGCCGGATAATAATTTGAAACCAACTTTAGATTTCACCATGTTGAAAATTTCAGATTTGCGCAGTCTCACCCAAAAAATCATATCTCGGTGTAGAACTATCGAAATTGTAAACGTTTGATTTCACGAAAACTAGACTTCAAGATCTAGAACATATCCAAATTTCTCAATCAAACAACTTCTGAGTCGTCTCAGATGATATTTTGAAATCAACTTTATATTGCACCACGCAGTCAATTCCAGATTTGCGCATTCTCACTAAAAAAAATCATATCTTGGTGTAGGAAGGTTGAAATAACGAACCGTTTGATTTCTTGAAAACTAAACTTCAATATCTAGAACATATCCAAAATTCTCAATCAAATAACTTCAGAATCGTCCCAGATAATATTTTGAAATCAACTTTAGGTTCCACCACGTTGAAAACTTCAGATTTGCGCGACTTCGCCAAAAGTTTTGTTTCTTGAAGTAGGAACGTCGAAATCATGAACCGTTTAATCTACTGAAAACTTAACTTCTAAATATATAACATATCCAAAATTCAAGATTTAATGCCTTACGGATACATTCAGATAATATTTCGAAGTCAATACTAAATTCTGATACACCGACAATTTCAAATTTGCGCGACTTCACCAAGTATTTTGTATCTTGATATGGAAGCCTCGAGATCGGAAGACGTCTTACTTGCCATAAATAGAAGCCGTATTCTCACAAATATCTTGGGGTTCAAATCTCGCTGAATTTGAAATGTTGCGCCAAGCAATCATTCCCTTATACTTGTGTTTCCTTTTGACGCCTCGTTTCTCTTCCCCCTTTTTTTTAGGCAGAGGGCGGACTTGGAGACCAACAAACTTGAAGGTTTGGCGCACCTGAAGTCATAGAGAATCCCTGGACTTCAATGCAAATACTTGACATCCTTCTAAAATCGGCCCATTGAAGATATCAATTTACCAAGGAGGGTTGTCCCCTTTAAATCAAATGAGATCAAAGTTCAACAGGAGGATGACATTTCAGCTTGATCTTGCGTTTCTTCATACTTCATTCGAATAACAATTGGGGCAATATGTATCTTTTGAACTTATGCGACTGAACTTAGAATGAAACTCTAAGCTGCCTACGTACCCCGGTGAAGAGGATCAAGTCATACCGTAGTTCAGACTGGGTGTTTTTTTTTTATGTCCTAACTTTTGCCTAGGCTGCCTCTTTCGACGTTTTCAACCTAGCGGACTCCTTTTTTTTGGGCCGTACACAATTTATACTCTTGCGGGCCAGGAGTGTAGCAACATGCAGTTTAGGCTCGTGCATCAAGGAGCGTGACACTTCAAGGATAATACTTCTTAAAAAACTTTCCATTGATAGGGCCGATCCTCATACTATCTGCATCAACCAGCTTGTAAGCCCCACTTGAGTAAGCTTCTTGTACGACATATGGTCCATCCCATTTTGAAGTGAACTTCCCTACAGGTTTATGGGAAGTAATTATGGGTCTTCGTACGGCAATAACTTGATCTCCTACTTGAAAGGATCTCGGGCGAACTCTTTTATTGAAGGCGCGAGATAATCTAGCTTGATAACATTCAAGACTCTGTTGAGCTTCCAATCTCTTTTCATCAAGAGATTCCAACTCTGCTAACCGAAGTCGAGCATTTTCTTCATCAGTGATCCCTTCTTGAATAGCCAGTCGTAACGAAGGTATTTGACGCTCAAGTGGCAAGACGGCTTCGACTCCATAAACGAGTGAATAAGGAGTCGCCTGTGTTGGCGTGCGGTGAGTCGTCCTATATGCCCATAGAGCTTCTTCCATACGGTCATTCCAATATCGTTTGGATTTGGAGACGACTTTCTTTAACAAGTTGCATAGAGTCTTGTTGAATGCCTCAGCTAGACCATTGGCGGCAGCATTGTACATCGAAGAGTTATGTTGCTTGAAGCCAAGGAGATCACAAATCTTGTTCATCAACCTATCATCGAATAGCTTTCCATTATCCGTTATTATGTAACGAGGAATGCCAAAGCGATAAATAATGTTTACTCGGATGAAACTTGCAACATTTTCCTTCTTTACTCCCTTAAGAGCAACACTTCAGCCCATTTTGAGAA
>NW_017672617.1:175387-180308 GCF_001879085.1 Nicotiana attenuata
CAAGGACATCTTTCGTTGATTGATCTTGCAATCGTGGATGAAGAACAAGAAAGAATGTGGGGTATGGGTAAAAACGTGGGTGAGGGGGTGAGGGGTAAGGAGAGAGAAACGTGAGATATATGGATACCTTTAATTAAGGAGTAAAAACTGCCCATTAATTAGATATGGATACCTTTAATTAAGGAGTAAAAATAGCCCATTAATTAGACCCTTAATTAAGCATGGTATAGGATTGGTAATTTGGTATACTAAGTGTAATTTACTCAAACCTTAAACATGTAGGGTAAAAAGGTTTCCTATGTGGTATAGGAATGTAAAAATTCCTTAATTCAATTATATTAGCCCAATAAATTTTGTTTTTGGAATAAAATATCTTAATTTGAAATATAATCCAAATTATTTTATGAATTTGAATCCAATAAACTTTTGTATGCCTACAAATGCCCCTACTTCATGGCTAGTTTAGAGGTAGATATACTAAACTTCGAAAACTAGGCTTGAAGTAATGGTAAATACGTCCCTTTTTTCTTGTTGTACTCCAACATATCTCATGTACGTAAGTGATTCTACAATGACTTGCTCCAAAACAATTTCAATTGACTTGAATTCCTTTAGCAATATGACTTCCTACTTTTCCAATCCTACTGTCATTGATATTTACGTGCATGCCAAGTGCTGCGGACTTAAAAGGATTTGCATAGATATATCTGTCATAGATATCTTTAGCAATATTAGGATTTGCATAGATATTGGAATCCTTTTCAAGGACAAACAGTAAATGCCAAGTGCAAAAAGTCTTTTCTTGCGTTTTTGTCTTCCAAGGCAACCAAGTTATAGTGGAACATATCCTTTTGCTTTTCTAATTCCTGTAGGCTTAGGAAATTTTGAATTAATCACGGCCCCTTTATCACTTCGGTACTTTTACCGTGAATTGTACACCTCCAAATAGGATTAGAAAACATTTCCTTGCCGTACAGCGTAACCACTTCGAATTAGGAGAAATAATTACGTCCCACATCGGATTTTCTTTCCCATAGCCTCCTTGAAGTATCTATATAATCCCCATGCTCATATTTATTGAGCATCAACTCGCAGTATTTGCAAACCACTTGAGTCTATTTTTTTGTGGACTCGGAAGCATTAACGCGAAGGTAACTCGTTTTTTTTTTTTTTTTGAGCTTTCCTCTTTTGGCATTTTTTTTGGAGTTCAAGCGAGATCCACGCATGAAGGAGGCGCTCTTAGGGTGTGAGGGGACGGATACTCATCCTTGCCCAACTATCGGAGATATTACTCTCAATGTGGCTCGACTATCGGTGAGGCCAACTTAAGGTGCAAAAGGACTCATATGTCCACCTTAAGATTGGAAGACTTATATGTCCACAGAATGTGGATTGACTATCGGAGAGATTACTCTCAAAACGGCCACAGAATGTGGCTTGACTATCGAGAGATTACTCTCAAAATGGCCACAGAATGTGGCTTGACTATCGGAGAGATTACTCTCAAAACGGCCCCAGAATGTGGCTTGACTATCGGAGAGATTACTCTCAAAACGGCCACAGAATGTGGCTTGACTATCGGAGAGATTACTCTCAAAACGGCCCGACTATCGGAGAGGCCAACTTAAGATGCAAAGGGACTCATATGTCCACCTTAATATTGGAAAGTTATAGTTCCTTTTAAGGACAAACCCGCGAAGAGGCCAACTTAAGGTGCAAAGGGACTTATATGTCCACCTTAAGATTGGAAAGTTATAAAGCTTCAACTCGAAGACGACATCAACTTGAACACTTGGAAAACTTTGAAGATTTTGCGGACTTTGCAGACTTCAACTCGAAGATTCGGAGGGCTTAAACAAATCAACTTTAAGACCGACGAATATGAAGATTGAAACTTGAAGACCGACGAACTTGAAGACTTCAACTTTGAGACTTGGAGGGCTTAAATATTTCGGCCTCTCTTTTGCTTTACATTGTTCGACTTTTATCTTAGTCGCATAATTTTCAGCTTTATGTGCTTGTAACAAATGATTCATATCTTGTCGTGGGAGAGTCCAAATAATGAACCGTTTGATGACTTCAATATCTAAAATATATCCAATATTCAGAATAAAAAAAAACTTCAGAATCGCGCAGGATAATAATTTGAAACCAACTTTAGATTTCACCATGTTGAAAATTTCAGATTTGCGCAGTCTCACCAAAAAAATCATATCTCGGTGTAGAAATATCGAAATTGTAAACCGTTTGATTTCAAGAAAACTAGACTTCATGATCTAGAACATATCCAAATTCTCAATCAAACAACTTCTGAATCATCCCAGATGATATTTTGAAATCAACTTTATATTGCACCACGCTGTCAATTCCAGATTTGCGCATTCTCACTAAAAAAAATTATGTCTTGGTCTAGGAACGTTGAAATTGCAAACCGTTTGATTTATCGAAAACTAGACTTCAATATCTAGAACATATCCAAAATTTTCAATCAAATAACTTCAGAATCATCCCAGATAATATTTTGAAATCAACTTTAAGTTCCACCATGTTGAAAACTTCAGATTTGCGCGACTTCGCCAAAAGTTTTGTTTCTTGAAGTAGGAACGTCGAAATCATGAACCGTTTGATCTACTGGAAACTTAACTTCTAAATATATAACATATACAAAATTCAAGATTTAATGCCTTACGGATACATTCAGATAATATTTCGAAGTCAATACTAAATTCTGATACACCGACAATTTCAGATTTGCGCGACTTCACCAAGTATTTTGTATCTTGATATGGAATCCTCGAGATCGGAAAACGTCTTTACTTGCCATAAATCGAAGCCATATTCTCACAAATATCTTGGGGTTCAAATCTCGCTGAATTTGAAACGTTGCGCCAAGCAATCATTCCCTTATACTTGTGTTTCCTTTTGACGCCTCGTTTCCCGTTCCCCCTTTTTTTTAGGCAGAGGGCGGACTTGGAGACCAACAAACTTGAAGGTTTGGCGCACCTGAAGACATAGAGAATCCCTGGACTTCAATGCAAATACTTGACATCCTTCTAAAATCGGCCCATTGAAGAATCAATTTACCAAGGAGGGTTGCCCCCTTTAAATCAAATGAGATCAAAGTTCAATATGAGGATGACATTTCAGCTTGATCTTGCGTTTCTTCATACTTCATTCGAATAACAATTGGGGCAATATGTATCTTTTGAACTTATGCGACTGAACTTAGAATGAAACTCTAAGCTGTGTACGTACCCCGGTGAAGAGGATCAAGTCATACCGTAGTTCAGACTGGGTGATATTTTTTTTATGTCCTAACTTTTGCCTAGGCTGCCTCTTTCAAAGTTTTCAACCTAGCGGACTCTTTTTTTTTGGGTCGTACACAGTTTATACTCTTGCGGGCCAGGAGTGTAGCAACATGCAGTTTAGGCTCGTGCATCAAGGAGCGTGGCACTTCAAGGATAATACTTCTTCAAAAACTTGCCATTGATAGGGCCGATCCTCATACCATCTGCATCAACCAGCTTGTAAGCCCCACTTGAGTAAGCTTCTTGTACGACATATGGTCCATCCCATTTTGAAGTGAACTTCCCTACAGGTTTATGGGAAGTAATTATGGGTCTTCGTACGGCAAGGACTTGATCTCCTACTTGAAAGGATCTCGGGCGAACTCTTTTATTGAAGGCGCGAGATAATCTAGCTTGATAACATTCAAGACTCTGTTGAGCTTCCAATCTCTTTTCATCAAGAGATTCCAACTCTGCTAACCGAAGTCGAGCATTTTCTTCATCAGTGATCCCTTCTTGAATAGCCAGTCATAACGAAGGTATTTGACGCTCAAGTGGCAAGACGGCTTCGACTCCATAAACGAGTGAATAAGGAGTCGCATGTGTTGGCGTGCGGTGAGTCGTCCTATATGCCCATAGAGCTTCTTCCATACGGTCATTCCAATCTCGTTTGGATTTGGAGACGACTTTCTTTAACAAGTTGCATAGAGTCTTGTTGAATGCCTCAGCTAGACCATTGGCGGCAGCATTGTACATCGAAGAGTTACGTTGCTTGAAGCCAAAGAGATCACAAATCTTGTTCATCAACCTATTATCGAATGGCTTTCCATTATCCGTTATTATGTAACGAGGAATGCCAAAGCGATAAATGATGTTTACTCGGATGAAACTTGCAACATTTTCCTTCTTTACTTCCTTAAGAGCAACAGCTTCAGCCCATTTTGAGAAATAGTCAGTTGCAGCCAAGATGTATAGGTGCCCACCAGAGCACTTTGGCAGTGGTCCAACAACATCTAATCCCCAAGTGTCAAATGGTCAGGACGCAACAGTCGGGTGTAACACTTCAGGAGGTTGATGAATAAAATTCGCATGGAATTGACAAGCCTTGCATCTTCGAACGTAATCCAAGCAATCTTTTACCATCGTTGGCCAATAATATCCCATCCTTTTTATATGGAAGTGCAGCTTTGGTCCAGACTGGTGTGACCCACATACCCCAGAATGCGCTTCTTGCAAAGCTTGGAGTGCTTCATCTTCCCCTAAGCATCGCAAGAGTACTCCCTCGAACGACCTTCTGTATAGAGTATCCTTGTAGTAAAGGAAGCGAGGTGCACGACGACGGATTTCAGTCCTTCTCCTCGGATTTTCTGGAAGTATCCCATAGCATAAGTAGTCGATAATGGGTTGTCGCCATTCTTCTTTCTCAACTTCAGAAACACCAACAAGATGCTTGAGTTCGTTTTCTTCACCTTCAGCCTCATTTGGGGGCGGTACTACCCATTTTTGGCATACGGTAACTTGCGCTTGGTCAGGCAGGGCTAATGATGAAGCTAGAGCAGCTAAAGCATCAGCCTTCTTATTTTCTTTCCTTGGCACATGCTGAATGGTCACATCACTGAGCCCACCCCATCAAC